>NC_056749.1:336605383-336678530 GCF_019279795.1 Protopterus annectens
AACTATTACTATTAAGATGGCAACATACAGTGAGGTAAACTGTAATTTCATGATATTTTGTGCATGGTGAAATGGGGGTACTAATGAAGTGAATTTGTAGGAAGGGTGTAAGTACTAAAATGCTAAGAAAACCAATGAGTCAAAACACTAGAGTTATAATGATATGCACATATGCTGTCATTAAATTAAGGGTACAGAGTTCAGTAAAAGTATAGCAATAACTAACAGATATACAACATACCTCTGTGACCTGGCTCTGGTGCCACAACACTTAGTGCAAACGATTTGCCACAGATACATGTACAGAACATGTTCATCTCATAAAGGAACATAGTGCATGGAATGACATGGCAGTAGAGGATGACACAACTAAACCCTAACATAACAATGAATGCTTACGAAGTATTTAACTTAAGCAACAAAAATCTGTTGGTATACAGTGGTTTACGTATGGGGTTTACGTTTGTTCTAGCAAGAAGCACATGAATTAGTGAGATGTTATTAGAAGATACGTTTTACAACCATAAGCTAAATATGAGTTTTTTTGCTACATAACTGGCATGATAACAATGAAAATAATGTTTTCGGACATTATAGTACCTTTAACCTTGAATTAAATTAGACCATGCTGACATTTGATAAAAGTTAAAAATCTAACATTAGAGAGTCACTGAAAGAACCAGCTCCCCATAAAGGTTATTATGTAACACAGAAGGAAATAAATGCACTTTATTACTTGATCCATCAAAGTTTACTTGTCAAGGCTCTGAGTTTCACATTGTTCTATGCTTTAACATACTATGTTTCAGCAACTTCCCTTCTAACCATCACTTCACTGTCAAGGTCCAGTCATCCTTCTCACCCTCTGTTCCAGCTAATAAAGGTGTCCCACAACGATCCATTCTGGCCCCTCTATTATTCTCCATCTACATTAGCAAGCTACCTCTCAACTTTGTACAACTACCCATACTCCTATATGGCAGTATGCAAATCACATGGTTCCCCACTGCTCATGTCAGTCTCTCCAGTTACTAGAGAGAGATCTACAAAATGGCTTCCTATCAATATCATGGGTGGCCAAATTTCCCACTTCCTCTCCATATCTGCAAAAGCAGTGATAGCAAAATGAATCCTTCTCCAGCTCTATCCATATCCAAACAACAGAAATTATAATCTGTAGATTCATCACTATATCCCCCATCATCACTATATCCCCCAACATCATAAAATATCAGGATCTGCAGGCAGAAATTAAAGCAATGTGAAAGAGATACCCGCAATTCCAACAGTAGTATGAGCAACAGGTCTTATAAAAAATAATCTACAATCATATTTAGATACGTTACCAGTCCATGTTACCCTATACAAATTGCAGTCATTACTGGGCACATTGCGGGTACTGCGAAGAGCACTTTTGGCTGACATCAGAGATTGAAACAATACTAATTTCATGAATGTTAATCGAACTTTAACTTAGGAATGGGGTCCAGTCCCGTCATGGTATTAGAAACCCAAAAGATTTGGAGAAATTAAAAAAAGAACACTAGCGCAAAACATTACAGAAAGCAAAATAGCATCCTGTCAAAATTAGAGACAAATTCTTTACAGGCAGTCAGCCATGCAAACTTCTGTACAGTCTAACTTTCCCATAACTGACATCCAAAGTCATGCAGACCCCACCTACCTACAAACTCAGGTACCACAAAGTCTGTACTCCTTCCCTACACCAAACATCACAGTGCAGATCACAGCTATTTATTTCTTGGCCCAAAGTCTGGGAATCCCTCACCTCCCATCTGAAGCAAGCATCATCCTTCTCACTCCAATCAAACTCCCATGTCTCATCTTTGACAACATTACATACTCTACTAGCTTCTCTGTCTCTTTCTCCCTGAGAACACTATAAATGTATTGTCTGTCCAGCTACATTCCCACTTCTCAGTAGTCTAGGGCTGCCTTCTTGTATATGATGCATATACCATGTTTGTTATAATTAGGGCCCACAATGCACAGTATTACTAAATACTACTTTTGTACTGCATTGTAATCACCACCATTTTGTACTGCACCATTCTCTATATTGTATCATTTATTTTTTCTCTTGTTCTGTATCTCAAACTCTGACAAAATTTATCAGTGGGGTCTGTGCTGAACTACATTTAACACATATAAATTAAATACAATAAAATATATGATGCTGAAAGTGCACAAACGTTAATACAACTTCCGTTGTTCAGTAATCTAACAGTAAAAATCAGTGTTATAACAACAACTAACATTTTTAAAACAGCAGTTTCACACTTATCTAAAGGAACAGCTAGTGAAAGCTAAATAATTTCAGTTCAATTGTACAGGTCCGTTCCTTTAGTCTTATTTGGGACATAATCTTCCTGTAGAATTCTTACAAATTAATATAATATTCAAAATAGATGACATGGTCATGAACAAAACATGAAACAAGACTTAGTAACTTATTACCCATCTAACTAGCCATAAATGCAAACATATCCTTAACAGTAATGAACAAAAGCTATGATCACTTGGATAAAATGCAAACTTACCTCTTTTAAAAACCAATGGACCATACTTTGCAAAGACCAAAAACCACTAGAAATAACCTACCTACATCAAGTACCCATAGATTTCGCTATACCAAATCTTGACTTCTACTACCGTATCAAAAAAGAGAAACAGGCACAAATGATCTCATAACTCTTCTTAGCTCATAAAATCCCCCCACGTCCTCCCTTGCCAAAGGTAAGACTAATATTCGTCAAGGCAATGTCCTCACACAATTGAAATATGGGTATCCCACCAGCTGTGCATGAATCCTTTAAGAATATAAATTTCTATAACAAAATAGAATAATATTGTTTTGTACTTAAGCTAATCATCTACTAGTTGGGCAGAGAAGCATACTCTTAAATGCATAACTCATGTAAAACTTCTGTTCTTATGCAAATTTCTATCATTTACCAGTAGAGTAACATCACCTTTAGTTTCAGGTATTCCACCCATGGCAAACTATAATTTACAGACCACTGCTTCTTAAACTTAGCTCCAAAATATATATTTATTTGTTTATTCAACATTTGTTTACTGGGACAGTCCAACTTGGAATGAGACAATTATCATTAGAGGCCCAAAGAGAAATGCTCCAGATGTATGTCTTTGTAATATGAGACTGTTTTACTATGAAGAACTGATCAATCCCCCTCCCCCCAGAATTCTGGAAGGAACTTAAAACTACCAAAAAAAAAAAAAATCACCTGCTCCAGGGAGTCCAGTGTAAATGCTTTCTAACAGAAAGTGATACTTGAATCAAGACTTGCTCCTTTGCTCTACCTTATACCCCTATGCAATTCATCACAGTACACTCTTCTCTAACTCAGCCCTACTTTCTTTGACTTTTCTCTTACTCTCTTTCCCTGTCTAGCCACTTTCCTACCTCATTACCCCTCTCCACACGTTCTTGTAAATACTGTGTACACAGAACAGTAATTTGAAAGGTTAGACAGTAGTCTTACTATATTAGTTCAACTACAGGAGTAGTTCAAAAGAAAATCTTCCCTCCTACACTGTCTTACCAGCCATGCTTTTTTTTCATAATTTGTTCTGTTTTATTTCAAAATGCCTCACAATTGTTGTACTCATTTTATTTCATAATTTCTACTTCTGTTTCTGCAACTGTACTGTCTTCTTTTATTTTGCTGATCCAAAAATGATCTATGGAGATCAATGTTTTTCCCTGAAAAACAAATGACAATGAAATAAAATTAGAAAACACTCACTAATTACCACATAGGTGGCAGCCCCATTAATACAGAAGAGGTAATAAGAGATCTGGGGACACAGGTAGATAATAATCTCTCCTTTAACAATCACATTGCCAAAGTTGTTAGGAAATCCTTCTATGTGGCCCATCTAATTACTAAAGGGTTTGCATCAAGAAATAAAGAGGTTATAGTGCCCCTCTACTCATCACTCATCAGACCCATCATAGAGTACAATGCCCCATCTGGGATGTACCTCACAAGACACTTCCAACAGCTGGAAAGACCACAAAAGTACCTCATCAAGAGGATTACTGGTCTCAAACATATGTCCTATGCAGCCCAACTTAAAAACCTCCATCTGTACTCAGTGGCATATCGCTTACTCAAAGGTGATCTCTGCCTGGCTTACAAAGCCATGTCCAACTCAGAATTGATGGACATGCTCCATCTAAAGAAATCCAAGTAAATGCGAGCCACGTGCTCTAGTGAGCTAAACCTCGCCACAGCAATAAATAGAACATGCTGGAGGGATAGATTCCTGTCACAGAGACTCCCCATGCTTTGGAACAAAATTCCTAACTACATTAGGCAGAGCCCCTCACTAACACTCCTTAAGAGAAACCTTGACGAGTGGATGGGTAACAGAAAATACACCCATGGGATCACTTCATTGGCTCTGCTTAACAGAGGATCAGTTAATTAATCAAATGGGCGGTGAAAGCCGACACACTCTGGCTAGGCTTATAAATGTCCCTGGGCAGATAGCCTGGTACCTACCTATGAAATTATAATAGCTTTACCCAAGAAATGTATTTCCCTGGGGATGCTATTAAGGCTTTCAGTCAGCCCCCTTATTATTTCCCTTTGCTGGAGATGGTCATACCTCTGTCCAGTCAGAACCTATAAACTGGATGGGAAATTGCCAACTGATCCAAAACTATTTGAAGATAGAATTTATAACCCACTTTACAAATGTGGATAAGGAACACATGCGACAAACATAGCTGCTTAAATCCAATAGCAGCTCATACCAAGTTAAACCGTTAGGATATTATTTTATTACCGAGTTAATGGCATAAGTCATGCAAATACAGGAGATGCTTTGCAATGACATTATGTTACTGAACTTGAAGGACTAAGTTATGTTTTCACTAGTTTTATAATTATTGTAAAGTATTTAAATTTTTAATCTCATTTTTCTATAAAACATCCTGTTCCTATACATCTCTTCCAAATTTTACTATAAATTTCACAGATAAAGGTGGCCTCATTATAAAATGTGAGGCTACACGCTGACATTATATTACTGAATTAAAAGGATTAATTTGTGTTTTGAATAGTTTTATAATTATTGCAAAGAAAAATGCATTTTCAGTTTTTCGGTTTATTTTTCTGAAATATGACTTCATATATATTTTTCCAGTTGTTGCTATAAATTTCAGAAAATAAAGAAAGCCACGTTTTTCTAATCAATTTCAAGACAAGGACATTATTCATGTCTCAGTAAAACTGAAATAAACTCCAAAAGAGAACATTTTTGTAAATAAACACTTTAAGTGAAGTGACCTTTGATTAGTTTCAGAAATACCTGACAAGATTTCGGAAAGAACCAAAGCAATGCTGCAGAATCATGTCACACTGATGACTGTAACTAGAAAAGAAAGGCAATTTCTTTTCTAATGAAGTGGAAAGTATTTTGTAAACGAAAAAGAAGAGAATGCAAGCCTGCTACTCCTTTTAACTGTTTGGACCAAAACATTCTTTTACCGAGTTACGGTCTCTAAATTGCTTCCTATCTTGTTACAAATAAACCTTTTCTGTTCTGGGTGATATATTCAGCCCAAGAGAAAATTAAGTTCTTGCCTGCCGATGGTAATCACATTTAGTCAGCTTTCTGGCTGCAGCAGTTTGAAGATAAAGTTAGGAGATTAGGCTTGTAAAACATAAACAGACACCTCAAATATAAAGGAGTACACAAGAAGCATGCATATATCTTCTTATTTTCACATCAGCAGGATTGTTTGGGCAGAGGGGGATGACTGCTTAACAATACTGAAAGAAAAACATATAGCAGCTCCAGAAAAGTAATTCAAAAGGCTCTCTATGACATTTTAAGTTGAATACAGGTAAAGACCCGTTTTCAGTATTCCACTCGTATCATATGTGTGCTTGGTTGGAATCGGGTGGGAACACATTGTGTAAGAAATAATAGTGTCTTTCTTTGCAGGTTTAATGTACACAATCTTATAACCATTCTGCTCAGCTTATTTGTACATTAAGGAACTTTTTTATTTTATATTTAAGCAAATATTCAGATTTTCCTTACATAGTACCAAAGGCTTTTGGAAATCACACACCTCTGAAGGTATTTACCAACAACCAGTTATACTTTTCCATATATGTATTTTGTTTATAACTCCATCACTGCAAGGAAGGCCTGGCAGTTGTTGTCTCAGTGATACTGAAGAATGAAGTACTAATTGTCATAGCTGGCCTAGGCTTATTTTGTATCACTGATACTATGGCAAATAGCAGAGCTAGCATGTGCATGGGAAACAGCAGCTGTTTTCGCTCAACTATCCAAGGGATTGGTAAAGCTTTGTGTACCTCTGGGCATATGTTCTACAAAGAGATTCTTCGGTACATATCTGGTAAATAGAAAGAATATTATTTCTATTAAGGAAAAGGCTGACAGTGAGGACACTATACTCCTGGTTTTAACCATTACAAGGCACACAGAAAACTGATTGCTCAAATACACAACAGAAAATTTGATTACACAAATATACAATCCATGTGGGACGACAGCCCAATGTCCATCACCTCTTACTCCAATGGCAGTAGCAAAAATTGAATTTGTTGGTGAAACAAGTCATTGAGGCAATGGGATGGACTATAAGGTGAAAAGAAATTATACTCTGGCATCTGGACAATTAACCACCCACAGGTTAGTTGTTGGATTGTTAATATGGTTTATGTCACTGGTAATAACCTTATAACTGTAGATTACAGTAGAAAACTAAAGCTACGCCTAGGCAACTACCTACCTGTGCAAAAGGTGAGAGACTGCTATTTTGTTCAGTTACCTCATTCTTTCAACACAACTGGTAAAGAAGAATAAATCAAGATTAATTTTGTTCACTCGAGTTCTGCATGTCATAATTAACTCTAACGTCAGATATAGTATAGATGATTTTGACCATGTCTCCTTTTCCAGCCAATATATTATGTGTTTGACACATGGATGTCAAGAAATGTACATTGACATCAGAGCACATTTGTGCTATTATCAGTTAAAAATGTACACCTCTATATAGGAAGAGTCTGATATAACTCCTAATATACAATATATGAATTAGAGAGTATTAAACCAGTTCAGAATTAACTGTCAGGTTCAGTTAGACTCCAAACTAGATGCTGTGATGATGTATGAACTATGACTAGAACTTATATTCAAACAACTAAAAATGAGAAGGTTGGCTACAATTTCAACCAATATAATTCATCAGAAAGACACATGACCAGAATCAGTCAGAATAAGAGGAAAAAAAAAAAAAAAATATATATATATATATATATATATATATGTATATATATATATATATAGATATATACATACATAGAGAGAGAGACATACACACCCGAACACACATACACTGACTTCATATGCATTGATGCATTGTGGTATTTTGAGAAATTATTAGTACAATGATAATACACTCGGTTTCATTCTTAGCTTCGTTCACCACTATAAACTCAGTGCCATAAGCCTTTTTATACACTTTTATACACTTTTTCTCAGCGAGAGAAAACTCTGCCCCTTCAGCACTTGTTACTAGCTTCATCAAAATAAATGGAGATTGCCAAATAAAACAATCACCTTTACTTTAGCATTTTCCTTCACTATCAAGTCAACATTGGCCCTCTTTAAGAAAAATCTTGACAACTGGATGGGAAATAGAAACTTCACCCCGGGGATCACTTCTACGGCACTGCTTGACAGGGTTCACAGGAAAATAATTTTCTTGGGTGGCAAAAGCCAGGGAACCTTTTTGCTAGGCTTATATAATACCGAGGGTTGATAGCCTAGTACCTACCTATCAACCGATGAACAGAATCTCAAAAAAACCTTGAATACTCGACACATTATTACTGTGCATGTCTAGCAGAGTACTAAACAAAAAAAAGTTGATGGACTTGAATTCTGTCATACCAATCTAGTCTCCTCATGGCTGTCCTGGCCATAAACATTAAACAAATGGTTTCTCTGTCTTCAAAACTTTCCAGTGACCATATCTCTTCTGCCCAGAACACTTCTGTTAATAGGAACCTGGCCTATTTGTCTCTCAACTCTGGCTCCTTCTCTCCAAATCAAGCTCTCAACTCCTTGACTCTGCCCTCCCCCCCTTCAAAAGTGACCACATCTCTGTGAGTCTAGTCCTCCCTTTTTATAAGGATGAGTAGTGGATTATTCCACTTACTGCATCCATTTTTGGGGATTTTTCTTCCTAGGATGCCCTACAGTGGCTGCTAAGGGGCATTGTATGACTTGAACCCTGTAGCTTAGACTTATGAGAATGAAAAACTATTGACTTCCCAGTAAATATTCTCAATACAGTTCTTTTCTTCTTGGTCAATGTTGCTGTTTGCAAGCATGTTCAGAGCTCTTGTTTGCCTTGGCTTCATTTCTATTTCCAGTTACCAACACAAACAAATGTGACCCATATTATACAAGATTGTGGCAGCGTGCAACAGAGAAACTCTCCTCATTTACTTACAGCAGAGTATTATTGGCATTTAAAAATCAAAGGTAAAAAGCAATGCAATATTCGAGACTGGATAAAACAATGGAACATATCCCAGCTGCAACATCGGAAGGATAAATGAGGTCCTTTAACTGGGTAATAATTCTATGACTGTGACAGGATGATATGAAAACAGCAAGCATTTGCTTCTTCACTACTGCCAAATTACTGGGTATCAAACTGAGATTCCATTCACTACATAAAATTTGAAACCTAATTTTCCCATATGAACAGTGTTATACACACAAGTATCATATAGCCTCTTCTGGATTAAAATTAGATTAGTATTCATTTTCTGAACCATGGTATGTATACAGTGTTCAAGTGTTGCTCGGCCTTATTAATACATGCTAACCCTAACCCTGGCCCTGCCTCAACCTTAACATGCATCTTAAGTTAAAAAGAAAAACATGTCATTACACTACAACTTCATAATACTGAGATTTAGATTTACTTTAGATTTTCCTTACCTCCTTTTATGAATAAAATAAAAAATGCATAAAGGTCTCTGTTGTCTGTTCACTCAGAACAGTGTACAAGTAGTATACACTTAGTGCAGGCATCATTGAATCCTGGAGATTGTATTTCTACTCATAAGTTAACTGTGATATACACTTTGGATATATTATATGTATGTACTGCATTTTGTCATTCACTCTGTATATAATGTCTCGCAACTATTGGGTTTTACCTGGACTGAGACTGAAATAGATCCAAGGGGATTATCACTTATGTGTGGTTATCTGAACTGTCCATTCATTTCATTTCCTAACTGCCAACCAGACAGATGACCAATTCTGAAGACTTTGTGATCACTGAAAGTGAGAAAAAAATAGCCGCAATAGTGTATATCAAATTGTGGCTACATGACTGAAGTTGCATCTACAAACCCCATCACATCAACAGAAGCATAACAAATAACATTAAAAAAAGATGTCTATTCTGCTGTACCCACAATTTTTAATCTCTACTGCCCACAGTTCCCTGAAGTTTCTTGTCAGAGATGAAAATCAAATAAATACTTGGGAAAGAAATGCATCTTTGATTATCAATATATCTGAAGATCTGAGTATTCTCTAGCTATTTGATTAAAAATGTCAAGAAAGCACTACAATTATTATAAGGGGAGCAAACTACAAGTGATTAGACTGCATAGTAATAAAATATGCATCAAATGCCCATGTCCTGTTACTTTGATCGTGGACAAACAGTATAAATAGCATGAGCTCTCACATCTTGGTTAAAGTACCCACAGATTTTAATGGGAAACTATGGGGTAGTTATCTGGCCAGTACATCCACTATACTATTCAAATTTGTTTTCACAATGAGCTGCAAAACAGGGACTTGCTCTATGTCAATTTTAAAATAAGACAAACAGTATACTAAATAGCTAAAAAAATGTCATCATCCTCACTAGTGGATAAAAACACTCAGAACCCATAGACAAGGGTCTATTTACACGAGAAAATTAAGAAATAGCACCAGGAAGAGTTGCAAACTTGTCTGTGCTTGGCCAGGCTCGGGAGGAGGGTGGCCCCCTATTGTAGAAGGAAGTAGTACTCCATAAAAACAGACAGGCCAAGAACCACAGAAATAATGAAGTGGGCTGTTGAGGATAAGAAAAATATTATGCATTGTCTTTATTCTGCAAGAAACACAGAATTTCCAGACATTATATATGCAGCAAGCACAAGACAGAAATTACAGTTAAAGAAAATGCTTGCACAGTAAAAACTCATAAAAGCTACAGATGATAATTTCAGATCTTTAATGGAAGAGATTGGGGAAAAAATATAGATGAAGAAACATTGGGCAGCCAGGGAAAGGAAATGGCACAGGAAGTAAGAACAGATAAAGAAAAAAAATCAGTTTTTTGAAAGGTATAAAAAAGAAGCATGGTCAAGGGAAAGAAAGAGATATCTGGTATTCTATGATATTGATGCAGAGAAAAAAGCCAGGCTAATCAATGCAAATATAGCAGCTCCAAAGATAGTTGAAGGAATACAGGCAAAGACACCCGATTAAAGTACATTTCAGGATTAGTGAGGTAGAAAAAAATGAAGTACTAACTGAAGTTAGAGATTATCATTAAGGCAAATAAGACAGAAAAATATATTTAAGTAACAAACTGCTTGCAAGAATGTCATGTACTACATATACCTGCATATGGAAGAAATGTGACTGGACATGATCTGCTATAATTTGCATAAAAATTTATATAAAAATATTTGAAAACATTCTGAAAGCTGAATTTTGAAACTAGCTCATGTGAACTTTGAAGCTTTTTGCATATAGTAAGTTATTATATTCAATAAGGCTATATGAAATAACTAATTCCATAAGTCAAAGCTGAAATGTGGGTGTTATACTGCTGAATCAGTGCATCCATTCTGACAGAAGGTAAAGTAGCTTTTTCAATATGTTTGAAACTGGGAAGGGAAAATAGGATTTTAATTAAAGCACACTGTAACTTTTAAAAACAATATAGACTGCATTTTTAACTCCATAGAAAGAGCAAGACATTCTCTTTGACCTCAGTAATGTACATATTTTTATGGGTTAGTTTAATAAGCTAAAGGATTTTTAAATATTTGAATATTTATCATATTAAGAGTGTTACAGAATTTTAAGATATAGACATCTGTTCTTTTAAAATTTATTCAGAGCTTTTATAATATCTATAAAATATGTTTATGTCCTTTAGAATGATATATACATATATATTTGGGTTCCTTTCATGTCATCAACCTTTTACAAGTTCGAACCATATGGTTGAGACCATATGTTTGAATTTGTAAAAGTTTGAGCGTGTGAATGGAAATCTCCATAGGTGGAGGTTTTCATTCACTTCAATGTGGTGTGATCTTGGAGTTGGTATATTTAAGTAGCAGGAGGTGTGGGGGTGCAGGGGGGCTTGCACCCCTGCTTACAACAGTTTATTTTGTTGTCTGTTGTGTTTTTTTTATTTTTTTAGGTAGTCAAATAACTAAGAACATAATGGTTTGACCATTAGGTGTTCGAAGTTACATAACTTTGACTATATGATATAGACCCAATATATACAAGGGGTGCTGAAAAGTTCTAAGCCCATCCTAGAAAGGAATGACATGGAGTCATGAAACATAGAAGTGATTCAACATATCACAGAAGCTCAACACATTTGGCACATCATGTGTGAAGTTTCTGTATCCCTGCCAAAAAAAGTCTGAAGTCTGGTCACTGAAATACTGCTCCACTGCTGCAGTCACTGAAATATTGCTCCGCTGCTGCAGTCACTGAAATACTGCTCCGCTGCTGCAGACACTGAAATACTGCTCTACTGCGGCAATCAACTCCGAATCACTCAGTCTAAAGTCTGGTCACTGAAATACTGCTCTGCTGCTGCAGTCACTGAAATACTGCTCTACTGCTGCAATCACTGAAATACTGCTCCACTGCTGCAATCACTGAAATACTGCTCCACCACTGCAGTCACCTCCGAATCACTCAGTCTAAAGTCTGGTCACTGAAATACTGCTCCGCTGCTGCAGTCACTGAAATACTGCTCTACTGTGGCAATCAACTCCGAATCACTCAGTCTAAAGTCTGGTCGCTGAAATACTGCTCCGCTGCTGTAGTCACTGAAATCCTGCTCTGTTGCTGCAGTCACCTCCGAATCACTCAGTCTAAAGTCTGGTCACTGAAATACTGCTCCGCTGCTGCAATCACCTCTGAATCACTCAAAAACTGACGCTCTTTCAAAGTAATTTTAAGGTTTGGAAACAGGGAACAGTCAGACGGAGTAAGATTTGGTGGGTAGGGTGAATGGTCTGTGCAGTCAAACCCACATTTTGTCAAAACATCCATCATTTTGCCAGCCTTATGAACAGGCACACTGTCCTGCAAAAAAGAAACCTCCTTTCCACAGCTTCACTCTCCTTTTCTTCTTTCAATGCCTCCTTTAATTGGCACAGCAAGCTACAGTAGTATTCTGCATTAACTGTTGAGCCCCTTGGAAGATAGTCATTACAATACCTTCCTGATCCCAAACCACTGTGGCCATGACCTCTCCTGCTGACATTTGGGTCTTGAACTTCTTTGGCCTTGGTGAACCTGAGTGCCGTCATTGCATGGACTGTTGTTTTGTCTCAGGATCATAGTGGTGTAACCATGTTTCATCAGCAGTAACTAGTCATTCCAAAAAGTTGGCACCAGCTTGATGAAAATGCCTCAAACTCAACTTGGAAGTATCGACACAATGTTTTTTTCTCATCGGCACTCAAACATTTGGGCACCCATTTGGCTGACAGCTTCTGCATACCCAGCTGCTCATGGATTATAAAAACAGCACATTTTATGGATATCTGTAGTGTTTTAGAAATTGTTTTTAGCTGATATTTGCTAATATGCCATAATAAAGTCATGGACGTGGTAAAAAATTTCAGGAGTTGACAGCGTTTGAGGCCTACCAGACTTTGCTGCATCTTCGGTCTTGAAATCTCTACTCTGAAAGATAGCACACCACTTCTTCACAGTTGATTAAGAAGGGCACTTGTCACTCAAAGCTTGCGTCATACATTAATGGATTTCTTTTGGAGTTTTCTTCTGTAGCAATAGGAAATTTCCACACTTGAAAATTACACACTTTCTGTTGATATGGTTCAATTAATGATCAGAAACACTGTCAAAAAATAGCATTATGATTCTGGAAATTGGCACTCTACAAAATGAAATAACATTCTTTTTAGCTACAGAGACAAAATAATGCTCAAAATTTAGATTGCTGGTTGGGCTTAAAACTTTTCAGCACCCCTGTGAGTGACTGTGTGTGTGTGTGTGTGTGTGTGTGTGTGTGTATGTATATACATACACACATATATATATATATATATATATACATATATATATATATATATATATATATATATATACATACATACATTGATTTTCCTTTTGTATAATAGTGTAATATAAGTTTACCTGAAGTAATGGGAGAATAGTTTTAAATGGCAGAATAACATATAATATTATATTATCTGTAAGTCAAAGTTTCTTTTGGGCCAGTTCTTTGAAGTTTGTTTGTGTATTGGTAGGTAGAGATATAGTATAGTAGTTTGTCTATTCACTAGAGAAACTAGAAACTTTGGTATCCATGGTAGGTTGTGCTTTATTAGAAATATATGCAGTTACAGTTGTAGACTTATTTCTGTTTTTGTTATGTATGAGTTTTAGTAGTTTTGTTTGCAAGAAGGAATTCAAAAAGATGTTAAATGTTAAGATAGTGTTGGAGGAATGCATTAGAGTCCTATATATAATTAAATTAATGTGGTGGATAAATGTCTTATCTTTTGAAATAAATCATTTTAAATACATAGTACAGATATTTTTAATCTATTATCAATTAATGTAAAATGATTGGATAATAGCAACAAAATGAAATCATTAAGATATCTATAATTAAATAAAGGAGACGTTATACTCTTGCAAGAACCTCACTTGATAGATAAACGTTCACAATATTTGAATAACTTAGGTTTCAAAATCTACTTCTTTAAGAAGATGAGAAACACTGTTATACTTTGAATGAAAGCACATTGCACCTTTTCTTTAAAATACAGACTGCATGTTTTAACTCCGTACACATAAAAAGACATTTTCTTTGACCTCAGTAATGTACTTTTTTATGGATTAGTTTAATAAGCTAAAGGAGTTTTAAATATTTGGATATTTATCATATTAAGAGTGTTACATAATTTTAAGATATAGACACCTGTTCTTTTAAAATTAATTCAGAGCTTTTATAAGATTATAACATATGTTTATGTCTTTTAGCATGCTATATACATAATGTATACCTAAGGTCATGGAATCCATTAGTGATGCCAAGGGAATGCATGCATTTGTAATAATTAAATATAATGACAGACTATACACTAGCTAATTTTTACTTCATCCCTGGAATAGATACAACAGTGGCTAAAATCATTTAAACTTACTATATTTAAAATTAGCAAAGGATTTTAGATGCATATCTAGTATAGAAGACACAGGTGAACAGAATAAAGCTAAAATGCTGGCATAAGCTAAAGCACTAAGATGACTTAGTCATAAAAGAAGAAGATAAGTCATTGTTCATCACTCATTACTCTTTTTCACATGGAACACAAACTAGAATTGATAGGATTTATACCTCTACAGATTTATGTATTAAAGTGAATTATTTTAAAACTATTCCTTGTCCTTTATCAGATCATAATGTAATATGTATTACTATAATAATGGATATAAGGAAATGTTGGATTATTTATAGAATCCCAGTATGTATAATGATATTAAAAGAATTAAAAATTTATCTTAAGGAAAAAAAATGAGAAATGTTTATCTGAGAAAGATAATGGTCAGGTTAGTAAATCCATATTATGGGACTCATTAAAAATGCATATTAAAGATGGGAAGATTGGCTACTAAGAAAATGAAGGAGTAGGATAAAGAGTTAGAAATACAATATGAAATAAAGGTTTGAACAGCAAACAAAAAAATTAGATAATACTGAAATCATTAAAAATAAATGACAACATATAAGTTTAATGTATAAAGTGTAAATAGCTTAAGAAACAGTAAAGTTGCACAGTTATGAGATGACTTCAAAAAATCTGCATAGATTAGCTAACAGTAGGGAGATGTTAAGTAAAAAGGCATACATCAATAATATACAAAATGCTCACACTAACATTCTTAGTTCAGAAATAGAGGAAATTCTTAATATTTAAAAAAAATCCATGAGGATCTTAATATAGATAAGATAATAATGATGATTACAAAACTGATAAGTATTAAAAGAAAAATGTTACTAATAAACTTAATGAACAACAAATATCTCTGTTAAATAAGTCTATTACCCAAATAAAACTTAAAAGGAAAATTGTAAAGCTATATGTTTAGATGGTTTAAGTATGGAATTATCATCATCTCTACCTTCTCTCTCTCTCTTGCCTCCTTAAGTTACCTGCTCATCTTGTGCTTCCTGCACTAGTCTATAGGAATATAAAGGACCCTCTCCAGTTATGGGTGGTTTACCTCACTGAATGACTACCCTACAATCCCTCTCTCAAGGACACCAGTAAAAGTACTTTTGTTGAATAATTCCTGACAGAAAGACTTTCTACTATTGTACCTATACTACAGGGTTAGAGAATGTCCTGAGCTAGGACAGCCAGCAGCCTCTACCACCCTTCTGTACCTTCACACACTCTCTCCCCTATCCTCTATAGAAACTCCTGTTGTCTAGCAACCTTTTTCTTTGTTGTACTCTAACTCCCTCTCATATCAGCCTTGCAATATTAGATCTGTCCACTAGGTGGCTCCCTTACCCCAGCCATACTCTCTTTCGTATATCTTATGCCCGGATACTTACATTAATTTCTCCTGTTGTCCCTTAACTGCCATTCAGTCCTCTCACTTTACACTCTACTTCTACTGTCTGCATCCACCTTTTCTAGGCTCAAGTTCTCACTATCCTTTTCCACATCTGTCTTTTCCAACTTACCTTCTGGAGTCAGTCCTGCTGATTGTTTTTTATAACTGCATCTGTATCTGTCCCTACCCGCTCCGATCGCTCTGTGGGATCACTCTGCTCCCCTCCCTACCCCCAATTCCCACCCACCCCCTGGGGTCCTACTCTTATACTTACTAAACCACACCTCTTCCTCTTCCAATTACTCTTAGAATTTCTAGCCACACCTCTTCCTCTTCCCATTACTCTCTGTACACTTTACCACTGTTCAACTTCTCTCATATCTACCTTCTCTTAACACTCCCTTCTATCTTACCAAAACCTTCACACTTCTCCATCTTCACCCTTTATACTTCCAAATTCTACCTACACACATCCAACAGTAAATTTTTACAATGTATAAACTACCCACCCCATTATATGTCCTACTTTTATTCACACTATTACTACTTCTTCCTCTAACCTTTGCCTACTTACTCACCTCCTATGAATACCCACTACATCCACACCCTCACTATCCTAATAAGGAAACCAATGCTCTATCCCTATCCCTATGGTGTGAAATTGAGGTATCCACTCATGTTATGTTAATAATATAATTAATGATGTCTTCCTGTATATTATATTATTCCCTCCCCTCCTTTTCCTTCCTTTCTTACTTTTTTTTTGTTTGTTTGTTTGTTGTAAACTGTGTAACTGTGTTATATTATATTTTCTCCCCCTTTCCCTGCTGATGAAAAAATAAAATTAGAAAGATCAGTCTAATTAATTAACAAAAAATAAAATAAATAAATCACTCCTTTATATCCATGCTAATATAACGTCACCCAATTACCTACTTGAAAAGTATCACAGAATATTGCATATTAAATATAACACTCTTAATCTCAGGAAAAATCTACTTCTATACAGCAAATTCCCTAACCCAAGCTATATAGGATTACTGCACTCATTAAAGGATGGTGACATCCACCCTAAGTCAGGCCCAACAAAAACTCCTACCACTCTTCATAGCCAAAATCATTCACCTATTGATTCCCTTAGTAAACCGTCTAACTCCCTCCAAGTAGCCCATCTTAATATGCATAGCATAAACAACAAAGTATCTCAACTCCAAGCTCTAGTAGAACTCTATTTCTTTGATATCCTCTGCTTAACAGAAACATGGTTAAAACCTGCAACCAAAGACAAGGAAATCCTTCCACCTGGATATAACATGCTAAGACTCGACCGAGTAGCCAAGAAGGGTGGTGGGGTAGCTATTCTATTTAAATCTGGCTTACAGTTAACCACCTACGACTGCAAACTATCTCTTGATTCCAATGCAGAAATTCTCATCTCCAAACTTCATCTTAACAATGCCAAATCCATCTATATTATCTGTATGTATCTTCCTCCTGGTAATAACATTGCCACCATGGAAAATATCCTTTGCTGGCTATCCCAACACCTGCCCCAAGAAACCATAATCCTAGGAGATATAAACATTGATTGGAACTGCTATTGTAGCAACCTCCCTACCACTCACATTAACCTATATGGGTTTTCTCAAACCATTACATCCCCCACCAGGATCAATAAAGCTAACAAGAAAGCAAGCATATTAGACTGGATTCTCATAAACCATCACCCTCACAATTATGATTCTGGAACCCTCCCAGATGATATAAGTGACCACTCACTTACCTATATTATCAGGCATAAAACCCATACTCCCACTCCAACATCTCTCAGAAATATCAGATCCAAAAAGAACTTTAACCCTGAGCTATTTGAAAAGGAGCTAAAAGCTTGCAATTGGTCTCCCTTAAGACACCTCCCTTTAGAAGATTCCATCAAATACTTTAACTTTAACTTCCTTGCCATTCTTAACCACCATGCTCCAACCAGATTAATTAGAATTAAAACCAAGTCTGCCCCATGGCTTTCAAAAGAAACCAAACACAAAATGCATCTTAGAATAAATATTGGGCCAAATGGAGAATGACTAAAAACCCTGTTGACTAACAAACCTTTAGACAGGTAAGAAATGACACTAAGAAAGCTATAATCTCTAATAAAAGAAATTACTACCTACAATGTCAACAAACTAACCAAAACAACCCACATAAATTCTGGACTAGCATTAACCAATTACTCCACCCAGGTCAATCCACCACACACAACCCTCAAAATACTGACCATAATAATCCCATAAATACAGCCAATACTTTCAATATCTTCTTTACTAATGCTATACAAACAATAGCTAGTCAGCTATCACCTAATAGCTTCACTTTACCTTCCTATAACTCAACCTCACCCCCTCCTTTTCATTTTCAACCTGCCCCAACTACATATAGTCTAACCCTTATACAAAAACTAAAACCATGCCCTCCCTCAGCAGACCAACTACCTGCTGAAATTCTACAGCTATCAGCCAATGCTATAGCATATCCCATTAAGTACAGAGAAAGTTATTAGGGACCTGGGAACCCAAGTTGATAGCAATCTCTCCTTTGAAAACCACATTGCCAAAGTGGTTAGAAAGACCTTCTACATAGCCCACCTCATCACAAAGGGTTTCACATCTAGATCAAGAGAGGTAATCGTGCCCCTTTATTCATCCCTCATCAGGCCCATCATAGAATACAATGCCCCTTTTGGGATGTACCTTACCTGACACCTGCAGCAATTAGAAAGACCCCAAAAGTATCTCACCAATAGGATCAAGGGTCTCAAACAGATGCCATATGCTGCTCGGTTAAAAAAACTCCAGCTCTACTCAGTTGCATACCGCCTACTTTGAGGCAATCTATGCCTGACATACAAAGCTATGTCAAATCCAGAATTAATGGACATGCTCCACCTCAGTAAATCTAAATCCCTTAGAGCCTCATGCTCAAGGGACTTGAACCTCAGCACAGAAATAAATAGAACTTGCTGGAGGGACAGTTTCATAACCCAGAGGCTCCCTTTGCTCTGGAATAGAATTCCAGTTCATGTGAGGCAGAGCACCTCACTGAATCTCTTCAAGAAGAATCTCGATAAGTGGATGGGGGATCGTAAGTTTGTCCCAGGGATTACTCCCGTGTCACTTTTAGACAGAGGCACAGTAAACTAAACCTTAAAAAGGGCACAGTATACTCAAATCAAGGGGTGGCGTAAGCCATACAGAATCGGGCTAGGCTTATAATTGCCCCAGGGCAGATAGTCTAGTATGAACCTATGAACCTACAATATGCTGATGACTCCACACTTATATGCTCAGCCAAATCCACATTTGAACTTCACTCTCTTACCCAGAAGGTATTTAACACAGTTGAACAATGGTTCACACAGTGTTGCCTTCTTTTGAACCCCCCCCCTCCCAAAAAAACTAAACTCCTCCTCTTCAATCCTACTCACAAGTCCTCTCTTTTTGATTTCTCTATTATATCCACCAATGGTACCATTATATCACCAGACACAACCACCAAACTATTGGGTATCACCATTGATAACAATCTGAACTTTGACATCCATATCAACAGTACTATAAAAACTGTCAACAAAAGACTTGGCTCTGTCTATAGGATTAAACCCTTCCTTTCCCCCACAGCCAGAACAACTATAGCTCACACTCATCTAATCTCTACACTCCTCTATGCCTCACCCATTTTTACTAAGTTATCTAAAAATAACCTCAGCAAATTGGAAATGTCCTACAATAACATTGCCAGATTTGCAACAGGCAACCTTTTCAGAACCCACCATTGCATAAATATAAAGCAGCTAGTATGGCTGGAACTACAAAACCTGATTAAATTCCATCAACTAACCATTGCCCATAAAACTCTTTATAAACCTTCCAGTACTCATATTCTATCTGCCCTCATTACCCCATATACAAATCTGAAGTCCTTACATTCTTCACACAAACTTCTTTTACATACCTCTAAACCTAACAACAAGACTGGGAATTCTCTCTTTTCCAATGTTGTTGGAAAAACCTGGAATCTTCTCCCCAGTGACCTTTCCTCTCTTTCCTCTTTATCACTCTTCAAAAACAGACTGAAACTTTTCCTTAGAACACACTGGTTATGCTTCTGTACTAAACCTGACTAAGCATCTATCCATCTGTTTCAACTTAGCTTGTCCTATTCCATACTACTCATGAACTGTTATATATTCCTTTTTGACTATAAATACAGACTCCCTCCAAAACTACATTGTGTCCAACCTCTGTGAATACTTTCTACCGAGGAACTTCTTTATTTTAATACAATTAACCTGCCTTCTCATTTGACTTTATTTCTTCTTTTTATGTATTATACCTGTATGTTGTATTGTATATGCATTCTTGCACTATAAGGATTTTTTTTTTGTCCTCACTGAATTTTCTGTTTTAACCTGGAATATTCATTGTATATAATGTATGCTGCTATTTAGTCATTTTATTTTGCTAATTTTTTCATGTATCTGTCTTGAAGCCTATCTCCCTGGGCCTCTACTGAAAATGGACATATATCCAGTTAGATTAGCCCGATTAACAAATGTAAAATAAAAATAAATAAATAATAAATTATATAGTCTGCTTCTGTTAAATATTTTAGAATTACTGAGTGACATTTTCAGAATAATTCCTCCCTCATGGAAATTTTCTGTAATGTCATCTATACTTAAACAAGGAAAGGATAATACATTAGTTTTCTTGTATAGACCTGTTTCATTATTAAATGTAGACTATAAAATATTTACTTTCATTTTCACTAAACAATTAAGAGCTATAGTAGGCAACTTAATTAATAAAGATCAAACCGGACTTATAATCAATAGATTAATGTGTAACAATATAAATAGGATAGTAACTATCTTAGATTTAGGAAAAGGAATAAACAAGAAATTGTTCATTCTATAGATTAGAACTACTTGTTTAAACTTTAGAAACATTTGCATTTCCAGAACAATTTAATGGAATATTAAAATACCTGTACAGAGACTCAAATACATACTAAAACAGGATATTACATTTATCAAGGATTCACTTTAAACAAAGGCAAAAAGAAATGGTGTCCTTTTCTACCTCTGCTATTCATATTTATCAAATTTTACTAATAATATAGGAAACAATGAAAAATGATGGATTCTCAATTAGCAAGGAGTGTCAAAGTAAATGCAGCTTTTTGCAGATAATATTTTACTATCCATAGTAGATTTAAATTAATCAAAGAAATAGATGAGGAAATTGAAAAGTTTCAAGAAGTATCACTACTGAAATGTAATAATAATAAAGCTGAAACTTTAGTGTTAAATCAATTACTAAACAATATGCTTAGTGAAAAATATAACCATAAATATAACTGGGAAGGAAAATAAATATTTTATAATGAAAATCTATCAAGATATGAATAAGATTTTTTTTCAGAATTATTATTAATAATAAGTGAAGAAGTGTTACCCCTTATTAAAAATTTGATTTTTTTTTTTTACTTTTGAGTATAGGTTAGTACTTATTAAAATGATTGTATCAGCCAAGAATATATATGTACTTTGCATTCAATGGCTTTAATACCTGACAAAATACTTTTAAAGAAAATGGAAAAAAATAATGTTGTTGTTATTGTATCCTAAAAAAGTCAAGAATTGCTTAGAGGAATGATATAAAATGATGGCAGTATGGTGGTATTACCTTTCCAGATGTAGAATTTTGTTTTATTGCCGCAAATTTTAACTCTATTATAATTTGGATAGAATCAACTTACACTAGTCAATGGAAAACCATTCAGGAGCAGATTATACTAAATTGTTATAAATTTATCCAGTAATATTAGAAATGTGTAACAATCCTTTCATCTGGTTAATAAAACTTTCTTTATACATTAATTAATTTCAATCTTTGGAACCTTCATATATTAAATCAACACTTAAAGGAGTTAAGAAATATTTTATAAAACTCCATTAATATCAAATATTTTTCTTTTCCACTACACATACCTCAAAATTAAAAAAAAAAATCAGAACAACATTAAAATGAAATTACTGAAATGGACTGGATTAGTATTATTGACTGATTGCTTTGAAAAAGGAAAAGCTAAGTCACCAGAATATTTAATGAAAGATTATAAGTTGGATGAATATGTTAACAAGTTAATATTATCCATCAGTAAGAAATTAAATCAATTTGTAGATAACGTAAGTGAAAAGGAACACAACACTATTCCCCCAATATATAAATATATGAATGCTATCATTGAAGGTAAACTGACCTACAAAGGAAACTTGTCCAAGTTATATGTTGTTGTTGTCTTTTGGCTTTTCCTGGTTAGGGGTCGCCACAGCGTAACTCCGGTCTGCTAATGATTGGCAGTAGATTTTCAGTAACGCCGAGGTGCCAGCTCAACGTTCAACCTTCAACAAACATTTACGCATGTCTTTCGAATGCCCACCCTACCACGGGGAGGACATGCAGACTCCACACAGAAGGCACTCTCCGCACTCTATTAATAATAATAATTCTGGTTAAAAATTATGGACCTTTTAAGATAGTAGTTGATTGAGTGACTCAATCAAATCACACACACACACACACACACACACACACACACAAACCCACCAGGTATCAAAATGGTGAGGTAGGAAGATCAAAGTTTAATCCAAAATCAATTGTTGTTGTTTCTTCTTTTGGCTTTTCCCAGTTAGGGGTCGCCACAGCAGAACTCCGGTCCGCTAATGATTGGTAGTTGATTTTTACATGCCGAGTTACCAGCCCTGATGCACAACCTTCAATGAAGGTACGCACATTCACGCATGTCTCCACGCAGAAGACGCTCTAGCTGAGAATCAAACTGGACAGCGTCTTACTGTGAGGCAACAGCACTACCACAAAATTGACCCCTTTTGTCCAAAAATATGGACTTCATCAGAATAATCAACATACAAAACAAATCCTATATTTATATTAATCCAGTCCTAGCATCATCTTTTAATGACCTAATTAATCAGTTAACTACTACACGTTCTCTTAAAAAGTCCTACAATAACTAGCTACATAAATAATCTAAATATATAACAACCTTCAACAGATTGAAAATACTCATATAAAATACAACCAGAGTTCATAATTTCAAAGACCGTAATTTCAACATACTATTTATGGAAACATTATTGCTTCCAAAAGGAGTTGTCACTATAGTTCTCTATGTTCTAAAAGAATTTGCAAATCATCCCCTTTTAAGGGTGGAGAACCTTTTCAATCACAAAAATAAATAAATAAATAAAAGTTTCAAAGTTTGTACATAATAAAGAGTGCTTAAACAGGGCATTATTACTATCACATTTTTTCTATACTATACAAGTGTTCATATATCCTTCACTTGAGTGGTCTCAATATTACCCACTAGTTGTAGAAAATTCCAGGAATCCTTAGAAATATGTTTTTATCAAAAAATGCTTCAGTTTATAGTCAATACATTTGGCTAAGAGTTCTTAAACTCCCCAAAGCTACTACATGTCTTAGAGGAGGGCCATTAAAATTTCTATTGGATTTAGGAACAAGATATAAAGATTGAGTGACTTAATAGATGGTAAGGATAACATTTTTGTTACTTAAATCAGTTAGTCAAACTTCTTCAAGTTTACACTGGAAAGTTTTTATGTGGAAATATATACATAGAATGTTTGTTAGTTTAATTAAATGACTTCTTTCATTTGTTGGAGATATAGTAAAATATATAAAAGCTGACTGGGCACATGTTTATGGACTGTGAAAAACAAAATACATATTAGAAAGAGATAAGTATGTTTTTTAAGAGCTTATGGTCTGACAATTGTTCTTTAGCTATATCAGTAATACTAACAAATGTGCCACTTACCGTATCTGTAAAAGCCAAACAACAAAAAATGTGTTGGAGTCTTTTAGCAGCTGCTAGAAAATGTATTACAAAAAATGGAAAATGAATTCAGTTCCTACATTCAAAGAATTTATACAGCATGTAAAATTGAAAAAGAAGTGATCAGAATAAGATCTATAAATCATACTAAGACTTTTAGTAGTTGAGATAGCCTTGAGATGTTGCAATCAAAGTACCAAGACTCAATGCATTTATTGTATAAGATTAACTTGATGATTCAATGTAGTCTTAACACCATGTAACAGTATGTGATGTTGAATGTCTTCTTTTCTGTGTATATATTGTAAACATGTTAAATTAATAAAACCTTTCTTGGAAAAATAAGAAAAAAAGAGATCATCAGTGAAGTTAAGGAAGGAGTGTGGAAATTCTGACACAGAAAGTATCAAAACATGGTGGGACAATAAGAAATCCAGCTGGAGAACTTGCAGATAGAGCAGAATACATCTGAAAAAGTCTGTTGCAGACTGATGTTCTGAACACTTTTACAGGAGTCTAACATGAAAGTGTAGTTAGAATTGGACATCAAGAGAAAAAGCAGGAAAAGGTATAATATCTTACACTGGTAATTCTGTAAGGTGATAGGCCGCTGAGGCTCCGTATGGAGAAGCAGGAGATGCAGCAGGATGCATCTGAAGATTTGTCACAAGGTGATGTTCTGGAAACTTCTATAGGAGACTCAAATGAAAGTTCAGTTAGAATTGCACAACAGTGGAAAGAGCAAGAAATAGACAGCAAGCAAGAAGTTCTCACTCCACACGAAAAAAAAACTGCTTAGTTTAATAGAGATAGACATATTAAGACAGATGAAAGAAAAAGATTACAGAAAGTAAATAAAACCCAAAAGAGTTATTAGACTGGTAAAACAGATTAACATAATAATCAGGACTTTTAAGAGAAATTCATTTGATATAACAGAAATACATAGGATATAGTACTATGCAGTTATACTACTAACAGATAAAATGTTACCACAGAAATGTAAATTAACAAAGAAAAAGAACAAGCAGGATGCCACCATGAAAGCACTGACTATAGAAAACTATAATGCAACCAAGAAAAATAGGTATCACTGTTAGAAGAATACAGAAAAAGTAACAAATCAACAAACTGTCTTAGACAGGTAGATGGTGATAAAAGCAACACACAGTACTGAAAGCGACCAGAATTTATCATAAACTGTTTTTAATAATAAACTAATAATTTATATACCATTTCTAATAATAAACTATAAATATCAACACAAGCAGGAAAACTTAGAAGGTGTACAGACAAAAATAAAAAACAAGTTCAAAATGAGCAATTCACTAATGACTAAAAAAAGGTTTTATAGATAATTAGGGTCTATATTAGATCACCGAATGGTTAAAAAAGCAAACAGTGATTAATTGACCCTATGTAAGCAAAAGCTTACAATGTCAAAGTATCAGAACAGCGATTTTTTTCCAAGGGGAAAAAAATCACTGTTCCAGCAAAAATAAATAAATAAATAAAAACAATTGCAAACTTTACATTAAGTGAGGGGCCTCACCCCCCACATCCCCCCTACTTAAATATACCAACTCTGAGACCGCACTACAGTGCCGAAAAAAGCAAAGTACCGAAGAGGCCAAGCGAATTCTTTCCCAGGGAAAGAATTCGCTTAACATCCACTTCAATATTTTGCATTTTCAGCCTTTTATGTTCGACCAAGACGCATGCGAAAGAATGCATCTTCGGTCTTGTAATACAGACCCGATAATTAGTATACAATGCAAAAGAATAGAAACACCACCAAAAAGTGTAAATAGGTACATTTTGGAAAAGCATTTAGGAATATCCTAATGAACTTAAAAAAGACAGTGAATAGATTGAAAATTTAAAATAAACATTAATTAGCTCTATGATAGAGGATAAGAAATAAATGATGTAACAGCTGGAGAAACTAAGACAATGTTAAGAAAAGCTCCTAAATAAAAAGACAGATCCAAATGCAGTAACTAACTTCTGTCTAGAAACATAATTTTTTTTACATGAAGATACCTTTATGCACACCCTAAACAACCACTGACGTGATTAAGAACAGGAAAAATGACATTCCTTCTTAAGAGTAAGTGTGAAAGCCACTGATAAGTTGACTTCCAACAACATGTACATTACATGATTGCAGTGATTCAGAGTTTATAGCTATCTAGAAAAATTCATGGCAATAACACAAAAATGTAATATAAAAATGTCACACACAACAAAGTACCATTTATTGTTATACGAAGCCAAAACAAACAGCTAGAAAAGGGGGAAGAATTTAATTACAGCATAGACAGATTAAAAAAAATACATTCAATAACAAGATGTAACCTACAATTATCGACTTCATTGCAGCAACTATAAAACACGGACAAAATGCATTGCAGCTAAACTATGAAAGGGCAAATCATTATCCCAGGAATAAAAATTTAAAGGAGGATATAAAAGGGTGTTTTTTTGTCCACACTGCTACTCTGTCTTGCTCTTAACCCACTAAGCTGTTCAGTTACTATATTAGGCAATTGGTACATCTTAACTGCCAGAAATCAACCTTTCTTAATCATTTCTCATCTACTTTTATGGATGATTACAAACTGCATAGTTCATCAAATGAGGAACTTAAAGCAGACCTAAAAATGATTAAAACCTTTTTGAGATGACAGAAAAATGACATGTATGAAAATAAATTGTCAATCAAAGAAAGCAGCCTGGGACAAAGTGCTAACAAGACAAAGAAATTCATAAAATACCAGGATTTGCAAGGAGAAACAAGAGCAATGTATAGGAAAGATATTCTGGCAGCTCCTATAATAGTAGGAGCATAGGACAAATAAAAAAGAATTTATAATCCTATCTAAATATGCTACAATACATTAAACTCCATATGGACTACAGATGTAGGAAATTCTATGTGCATTGTGGGTGACGAGAAGAACGCTCTTGGCTAACATACAGGTCAGAAGCAATACTAATGTCATAAACTTTAACTATGATCTGACTTGGGAATGGGGTCCATTTCTGTCAAGGTACGTAAAAATCAAATATTAAGAAATTAAACTGACAGGAGGTTTTCAAGACATAGTTAATATACATGGTAATACATTTGGTGCAAACTGTACTCCCAAAAAATGTTAGTGAAATTTGAAAATTACCAAGTCCATTACCTTACTGATGATCATCAAGGAACTGGTCCTAACTTTTCTCTCAAAAGAAGTACCATATCTGTAGGTCCAGAAAATTTACCTGGATGCCTAATAAGTAGCACCAGACATGCTCTTATGCACCCCCTCCTGAAATTTTTTAACTTAAGCTTAGTCATTGCCTTTGCCTTCAAAGTATGGATAATTGCTATTATAATGCCCTTTCAACAGGGGGGGGGG
This sequence comes from Protopterus annectens, assembly GCF_019279795.1. NCBI lineage: Eukaryota > Metazoa > Chordata > Ceratodontiformes > Protopteridae > Protopterus > Protopterus annectens. The sequence goes on from NC_056749.1 coordinate 336,632,716, forward strand.
TCCTCAACCACAAACTTGGGAATTATAGATCCATCTACCCAGCTAGCCTAATTTAAAAAGCTATGTAATTTAATAGTTCTGACTTCACTCTCTATAAGTCAATAACTCAGCCGGTTCCACTGCTACACCTGCAGGGCATCTGCTCCACTCCATAGGCACAACAGTATTCACCTGCATGTTAATTGAATTATGAATGTCAATCTGTTGGCTGTTGAAATGCTTGGCACATTTCTTCTCACGATAACTGTCCAGCACTGTAGAACTACTACCATTCTTTTTACTGCTTTTTTTATTGCTTATTTTGTTTCCTTAATATATTGTATCATTATATTGTTCACTATATATGTAGTATCATTTTTGTTAAACTAAATGCCGGAGCTTTTCTCTCCGGGCCTCCGCTGTAAATGGACCTGGTCCAGTCGGATCTTCCTGGTTAACAAACGTAAAATAAAATAAATAAATAAATAAATTAACAAGGTATCTTTCTTTCAGAATGTCGCAGTCATGAGAACAGACTATCTCGAACTGGCAAAATTCACCAAACTGGGCAGAAACCCTTACATAATTGGCTGGATTTCCAGCTGGCTCACAGACAGGACCCAGGAAGTCAGGATTGGCGAGACCGGACACCAGCAAGGTATCTCAGAGCTCTGTGCGAGGACTGCTCCTATTTGAATCTTCTTCTTGGAACTAAAGACTAATGTCAAGGGCCTTTGTCTGACCAAGTTTGCATATGACTGCAAATTGGGGGCTATAATTCACTCCCCCTCATGATACAAACATCTTACAAGAGGGTCTTACACCGACTAATGACTGTTGACAAAGTTAGAGACTAACACTCAATGCCAAGGAAGGAATTATCTTCTCTTTTGGAAAAACTGCCACCCAGGCTAATTACTCCATTGATAGCACACCCCTAAGAGTTGACCCAGTAGTCAGGGATCTTTAAACCTATGTAGATAGTAATCTGAATTTTTAACAACATATATCCAAGTTATTAACAGCATAACTTTATTTCACCCAACTTATGAATATGGACAAGGCATCCAGGTCCAAGGAAGCTATAGTTCCCCTTTAATCAGTCCTTATTAGACCCATCACTGAGTATAATGCCACCTTCAGCATGTACCTGACCAAACATATGCAACAGTTGGAATGCCTCTGAAGGTTCCGTACCAGGAGAATCCAGGGTATAAACACAGTGTCCTATATGGATCACCTTAAAGCCTTATATTTATAATTCATCTCCTACAAATTACTTAGCGGTGGTCTATGCCTGGCATGCAAGGCATCCTCGCATCCAGTACTGATGACCTTTTGCAAATCAGCAAACAGAACATAATCAGAACCATTCGAGCCAAGGATTTAAATTCAGTTTGCAACATAAATGAGACTTGTTGGTGAGATAGATATGTACGTCAGAGGAACCCCATGCTCTGGAACAGTCTCCGCATTCATGTGAATCAGAGCACATTCCTAAACTTATTTAAGTATTACCCTGACTAATGGATTGGAAATTGGAAATTCACCTTGAGTCTGTCCTTCATATCTCTGATGTGGACAGAAAGTAATGCCCAAACAAATATACCCCCATAACCTCTAGAAACTTCCTAATTAACATACCCTCTCCTAATAAATGCCCATGATAGGGATGCAACTGGGTTGAATTGCACATATAAGCTTATTAAGACTCTGGTGGGCATTAGCCTAATATATAACTATGAACATGTGACCCTATGGATATGATACCTAGTATATATAACTATGAAGCTGTGAACCTATGGGTATGACACTATCCCCATACCGGCATTGTTAATAATATAAAAGACCAAAATGTAGACCTTACATGGCAAGCTTGACAAAAATCTATCTGAAACATGGAAATCAAAAGGGGTGGGTGCCACCTCAGAGACTAAGAAGATAAGTAGTGGTATATCACAGGGTGCCCTACTGAGACCACCCATTTTTGCATATGCTTACCTGACCTCCAAATCCTAAATACATCCGCATGGCTAACTAAGTTTGACAATGACTTAGATGCTGGGATAGCTTGGAGGTTCTCTCTTAAGTTAGAGCACTGTTTTTTCATGTTGTTAACCAGGTTGGTGTCTGTTCTGGATGCACATACAAATAGTTCTTATTCATGGCTAAATCTTTTTGTAAAGCTGTTAATACTTTTAGCCAGAAGTTAGGTACTGCATCTAGGCCTGGGGTTTTCTAACAAGGGGCTTTTTTTAACTGTGCTTCAATCTCTCTGTTACTTCATCCCACTTCATATCCTGTACCTTTGAACTTATTCTTTCTTTTACTACTTCTGTCCATTTAGCATCTTTGTTATGTCTACAGGGTCTTCATAGATATTTCTCTAAAATGTATCTATTTTTTCTTTTTTTGGTGACATTTCAGTTCCTTTTGCCTTGTTACCCAATACTCTATAAAACGTTTTTGGGTCATCAATAAATTGCTTATTTTGTACTTTTCTTTTTTTAATTTCTCCAAGCATTTTGGGTCTGTAATACCATGATGGAAATGTACCCCATTCCTAAGTCAAAGTATGATTAAAGTTCATGAAATTAGTATTGTTTCAATCTTTGATGTCAGCCAAAAGTACTCTTTGCAGCACCGGCAATGTGCTGCAAATTGTATGGGGTGACATGTACTGGTAACATATCTAAATACAATTTTAGATTCTTTTTTATAAGACCATTGCTCCTACTACTATTGTAACTGTCTGGGTATTTTTCTTCCACATTGCTCTAGTTTCTACCTGCAGATCCTGATATTTTATGACTTTGTCTTTCTCTGTATGCAAGACACTGTAGTCACTGGCAATGATCAATGCTACTTTTGTCTTCTTTTCATGGACCACTATGTCTGGTTTATCATTTGAACTGTCGGTAATGAGTGATCCCATGTGATGTAAACTACATCATTTTCTATGATGCTTTGTGGCTCATGTTTCCAGTGTTTTTCACCCACTACAATACAATAATGTCTGCACAATCCACAGTGCAACAGTCCTGCCACATTATTATGCTTTTCAGTATACAGTCCTTCTGCCATTAGTATGTCGCAACCACCAACGAGGTGTGTGACTGTTTCCAGTTCGATTTTACAAAACCTACATTTGTCTGTTTCTCCCACATGTTCAATGAACTTTGTAAGCCAGCATGTAATTAGCCCACTATCTTGGGCCACCAGTATTAACCTTTTTTCTCCTGGTTTGAATTTGCCTCTCCTTTTATCTCCTGGTTTGAATTTACCTCTCCTTAACCATTCCTGCATTTGTTCCTGATGAACATGAGGTTCTTCCAGAAGATTTTTATACATGAAACTATATTTAGGCATTTTCCACATTTCTCTTCTTCTCATCTGGTCCTTCACCTTATATTCTTTCTTTTGTTTTTTTTACACATTCAGTTGCTGCCTGATTTTTATCTACCTCTGGTTTGATTTCCATTGCTGCTTGATGCTGACATGCTTCTTCCAGATCAAGCAGAGAAGTCATCTTAGATTTATTCTCCTCATGTTTCAAAACGTTCACTATGTTTGGGTCTTGTGAGGTCAGCAGATGTGTGTGGAGTCCCACAGTTGCAGACCTATACACACATATATATATATATATATATATATATATATATATATATAATCAGTTTCAAGCAGACCCTTCCCTTCTTCAGAACAGGGAATATATAATCTTGGTATGCACTGATTTTTATAAATCATTTGGTGAGCATGAAACATCCATCTTGTTTTCCTTTATAGTTCACTGCATATCTTCTATGTTTTTCTGCTGTGCTGATATTTTTAGTTTATTATTTGTGATAATGCATGACAGATCTTAATCTTTTGTGATTTTATGCATTGCTTTTATCACATCTATCTTTCTCAGTATTTTTGTTGATTTTTTTCCTGCTTCTATAATCTTCTAACAGTGACACCTCTTGTCTTAATTGCTTTATAATTTTCTCTATTCAGTACTTTCATGATGGCATTTGATTTCACCCCCTCCTTTCCACTGCTGTCCTGTGTTATTGTGGTAAGACATTATCTGTTATTAATTTAGCTGCACAGAGTCTCCATAAACAATCCAAATTACTGTGTGCATTTGTTTTATCAAACTTCTAACTTTTGGGGTTTTATTAGCTTTCTGTAGTCTGTTTCTTTCATTGATCTTAGTATGTCTGTCCATCTCTAGTAAATCAAGCAACTCCTCCTTTAGATCACTTTCTTCTGAACTGAGGGTGTATTCTTTGTTCCTGTGGGCATTCTACAGAATGTTTCAGAGCATCTTCCTGTGCCACATTCTCTTCAGTTTCAACCTGTGTCATCCATTGCTCTTTCATATGGGAACTCACTGGCCTATCTCTCCACAACACTGACTGTCAGAGCTGCCACAATTTCCTGTTCCTTCCCTTGCTGTGCAACTCCAACTGAACTTTTGTTTTGGTTCCCTGTGAAAGGCTCCAAAGTATCTTCATATGGCAAACGATTTTCTACACTAAGTCCTTCACTTCACAGGTAATCCATAACCTCCATTTCTCCTTTAATGATCTTCTTTTCTACATTTCCTCTTTGTTTTCTTATTTTTTTGTATTGTAGAATTTTCCATATCTGGATGCTTTGCCTGTATTTCTCTTCAAATATCTTTGTTGCTGCTCTTTATATATTGATTAATTTTGCTTACTCCTTTGCATATATGTTGAACCATATTAAATCTCTTTCTCTTTCCCATATCCATATTTCTATATCAGATGTCTCCTGTTCCCCCTCTTTCTACTCACATGGGGGACTTGCTGTTCCAGCATGCTGTGATATAACCTGTGTTAGACTTTCTACACTAAATCATTCACTTCACAGGTATTCCATAGCTTCAGCTTCTATCATCTTCTGTTCTCTCTGTGATCGATATGGGTGTATTTGCCTGTATTCCTCTTCAAATATCCTTGGGGTTGTTTTTTGTACTGATTAATTTGGCTTTTTCCTTTGCATAAATATTGTACCATATCAGATCTCTCTTTCTTTTCCATGTCCATATTTCTTTTTTATACTTTTCAAGTATGTGTACATTTTGTTATTTATATTTTCCTACCTCCTTGGTTGCTTCTTTTTTCAAATGGCTCAAGGCTTCATGGTCTACATAATGTTTTTCACAAATCTGTTGTATTAGTGAACAGAAGTTTTTATTTGAAGCTTCTGCTAATTTTTTCTTGTGCAAGTATTTTTCTTTCCTCTAATTTCTCTATTAATATTTGTGTATCGTCTGTCTGGAAATTTTTTTCTGGCCAATCAGTTTTGGTGATTTTGTGGACTACTACTAATTCCTTCTACAACCAGGGGGAGGGGTATCCAGGTTCTGGGCCTGGCCCCATTGTAGGAATGTTTCTGTGTCTTAAGGATTCTACACTGTAATTTTTCCATTCCTGGCAACACTGCACCTACCTGAATCGGGCACTCTTTTATCCTGGGTATTGTGCATACAGCTATCTTTTTTACTGTTTAACCTACTCCTGTCCACAATACATGCTATATAAAATACAGTCTACATCATCTTGGTGAGATTTTCTGAAAAATAGGGTCCACCTCGGGAAGGTACTCAACAAGAGTAGACGGTGATTTCATTTGCAGCAATACTACTCTCCATTGCTTGCTGATTTATCTTCATTCAGCTCTCCTATGACCTCTCCACTCTACTGTTTAAATGAGCAAATAAGAGACATGATAAGCAAATCAAACAATATGTGGCAGGATTTGGACTGAAAGTCTCTATATGTATCATCTGTGGACTTCTGTTCCTTTATTTCGGGATGGTACAATACTATAGATTCAGGGGTCATTTCTGTGTGGGATTGTGGGTAGGAAGATTATTCTACTCAGCTTGGTTTACTAAATTAGGTGAAGCTGTAGGTGGACCAGTTAGATGAAGTAATGATGTTGGCTTTAACAGATGATGTAAAGACAGTACCAGCAATACCACATGTTTTAATCTGAAATAATTCAACATATTTTGGCAGTATTGCTGAAAAATCAGTCATTAACTGTAACCAGCTGGGAAGATATATGTAGAATGCATGTGCTGTCAAAATAAGATTTCAAGTACTTCAGCTGTTTTCTGAGAACACACAAAAATTGCATTACAAGTTGGCTCAGTTGCAGAAAATAGTAGAGCCTTGCCCTGTTACTGACTAATAAAACAAGCACTGGAGGGGCTACAAAGAAAGGGTGGGAGGAAGTAAGTGGTTAGTGTTAGTTTACCTACCCTGGAGAAGGGATCACATTGTGTTTCACTGTAAGACTGGTGACTAGTAAAGGTGCAAAGTGCAGAAAAAGTCTTTCCATATGGTGTAGCAAGCATCAACTATGTTCAAAACTATTAATATTAAAAGGGACTGTATTGTATGATTTTCACGAGTTCAAACTGCCATTAAAACTAGGGTAGAAAGATGTATTCAGAAAACTCTGATAGCTGATTGTGTCCGTTTCGCCTGTTATAAGTCACTGGATAGTAAAGGAAGCTGATAATTAGCAGATAATGGAAGAAAAAAGAAATGAAATGCCTAGAATTTTATAGCTACGTAAACATTTCAGGAATGTTGAGAGAAAAAAAGAAATTAAATTAAAATTGCATTAAGCTTCAAGGAAACACACAAAATAGAAAAGTAAACAAACAGCAGCACTTATGTATGCAGACAACCATTCATGAAAGCACTGCTGGACATTTTGGTACATTATACTTTTCCACAAATCTAAACTAATCTGACTTGTTAGAAATATGGACTTATTTACCATAGTACTTTTGACTGTACTGTTTGTGTAGCTATGTTTAGTCCATTATAACATTAAACGTCTTGGGAGAAAGATTGAGTTCCAAGTGAAATAAAGCAAATGAAAGAGTTCATAAGAATGCTAGAGTTGTTGTATTTCTTTCGGCTTTTAACGGTTAGGGGTCACCACAGCGGAACTCTGGTCTGCTAATGATTGGCAGTTGATTTTTACTGTGCCGATGTCCCAGCCAGATGCCCAACCTTCAATGAAGGCACGCCCATTCACGCATGTCTTTCGAACGCCACTCGACCGCGGGGAGGACATGCAGACTCCATACAGATGGCAGTCCTGATTTTCTGTATTGCAGCTTGAGCTCCAACCCAAAGAATACAAAATGGAATTCTATTCAGGGAACAAGCAAACATTTTACACATTTTCTTAAAGCATAAAATAAAAAAAAAATTCTACACTGAGTTAAACATGAGGCATCTGATGAGTGCCTTCAATGTCTTCATCATCCCTTCCAGTTTAGGGTTTTGAGTGCTTACTCAGTTATATTAACAACGATGAAGCAATCTACATGTAAGACTTAGTTTAGATGAAAGTAAAAGAAGGGTAAAGAACAGAAAAATCAGTTTATAAAATTAGGAAGAAAGAAAGAACTGAGAAACCCAAAGTAAAACATATGACATATGCATGTGTGTATGTGTATTTGCCCATGGGCATGTGTGTTTATGCAAGTAAGTATTCTGCCTTATTCATTGTGCATATCTTCACACATATGAATGTCATGTAAGGTCTGACAAATGTGTAAAACAAAATGAAACAACAAAAAAAAGGAATAAAGTATTAAAAAAGGTAAGATACTTTAGGAAGAGATCGACTGTTTTTTTGGAAGGTTATTCTTCACTTTAAGATATTGCAGAACATTAATGATATATTATATATCGCACACACAATCGTGTGTGTGTGTGTGTGTGTGTGTGAGCACTTGCATCAACTCAAAGATAAAACATTCATTAGAATCAATTCTGATGATAAAGTTCCATCAAACACTCAACCATTTGAAAACAATAACAACATAAAAACAGACACTGAGATCATAACATTGCTTTTCACTTACTGTTTAGTGCTTATTACATTCTGTTGCAGTGTCTTATCTACATAATTCAGCATTTGTTTATAAAACAAAACAAACTTAGATGAGGACTTCTTGCACACCATGCAGTGTATGGGCATACACATTATACTGAATCAATGTATCATCTTAAAAATAATTGTAGTGTATTGTGCATGGCAATAACATTCCAAGAGCAGTTAAATTGCATTCTAGTTAAGTTCCAGTCTAGCACACAAGACCAAACCTTAACAATGCTTAGAAGAGACCTTATCAATTTTAAGCTAATTGTCAAGCACTCTCTACATGCTGTTAACACTGCATTTGGCACTGGAAGCTAACAGCAGCAGGACATAAAATGTTTTAGTTCCAATTCCCGTTTCTTCCTGCTGCCAGATACATTACAACCACTACTTTGATTCAAACTGCTTCCCTTACAAAGGGAATACTTAAGAACATCAATCCCTTCTCCACTGTTTTAGTGGCACAAGAAATCAGTTTTATTTTATGTTTTGTCTTTAATTTTGTGCAACTAGTAGTAGATGGAGAAAATAGATCACCCATTGAAAATAATTATGATCGGACTCCTATCAAAACCAATTATTGTATTCTTGACTTGCGTGCTGAGATTCACCTCTTGAGCTTCACTCTCAAAGTGAATTTCTTGGCTTCCATGTCTCATAGACATAATAAGCTGGTGATGATTGGCCACTATGTAATTATCAGACTATTATAGATCTAATGAATTAAAGATGCTATATTCTTGAACATAAGCATTATTGCAGTTTATTTGTTTAAGGGCATTAAAGGAGGTCTGAAGTCTGGACTGCAGAATGTGACCATAGGCAAACATTTCAAAAGACACAGCGCTATTATTGGAAGAGAAGAAAAGGAATCACACATATAGATTAATAAAAGCAAATGTTACCATTTTAAGCATGAAGATGAATGTCATCCTTGACAAACCTAGAATCCTTATGCATTGCTTATCCCTAAACTGAATTTCTTGAATAAAAACAGAGACAATAAGAAAAAGCAATAATTAAATAAATAAAAGTTCTGAATTAAATTATTTAAGGAGGGATTACTAACTCTTCGCAAGATAATAATGTTAATTTAATTTATTTATTTGCATTGATTTATAAGGAAAGTCCTACTGGGCTTTAAAACGCATCTTGTCCGTGGAGGTAGAAAAGCTACAACACTGTCTAGAAGGAGAAAATGACAATCACTGAATGCAAAACTGCAAAAATTCTTGAGCGATAGTGTAAGTAAAGTAAATCACTGCAAAACACTGAAATTTATTTGATTACTTAGAAATGTTGATAAATGGTAAAAGAGTGCAATTTGATGCAGTTGCTGGCATATGCAAAATGAAACGTATATGATATCATGACAAAATAAAATAAATATATGTTGTAAGACAAAAGAAAGCAATACATTGCCAGTTTTGTATAGTTCTATGTAATGGATTTTTACATTCAAGGCCAGATACTATAGATTGTAAATGATGCAACATATCTTCATATATTGTAGGGTAAATTAGAAATTGGTTATATGAGTCTTAAAGCAAAAATAATTTGCATTAATAGAAGCAGTATACCCTTGTCTCTCTCTCACATATACATGCATACAAATATGCAACTTTTAATGACAAAAGAAAAGTTCCATAAGAGGGGCTACTGTCAACAGCAAAATAAAGTTTTAAGCTTTATTTTCAGCTAAGAATAGATTTTCATCAAAAGTGGAGGACTATTTCATCATTGGTGTTTAGTAATGATGAGATGGTGCAGCTTACCTTTTTGTTAGACATGTGACTTTGAGGTGAGCCATCTGCATATTAAATAAGAGAGGCTCATCAGACAGCACTATAAAGATTATGAATAAAGTGAAAAGCAAAAGATCTATTATTGCACATCAGGAGGCACTGGTGGAGGGCAATAGACTGTTTGCCATTTAGCAGACAGACATCATTCTGACAGGTAATCTTTAAAACAAGATACTGTATGAATTGAGATTCCTAGATCATCCAGGGCATAAGTAATTTTGGATGAGATACAGCGTCAAATGTTTTTGACAGATCAAGGAATATGGATGAAACTAGTATATCCACATTTCAATATTGGTTGATTATACTGAGGAAAAACATCAGAGCTGTAATTGTTCCCTGGCTATACTAGAAGCCAGTTGGTTATTGTCAAGTAGATACTGTAAGACTTGATTGTGATACATCTTTCCAAAATTTTTGACAGGGATGAGGGGATGGTAGCTGGCAGATAGTTTGATAGTTCTGTTGATCTTCAAACTTTATGTGATGGAATAATGAACATGTATTTCCATAACTGTGGAATTTAGGACTTTAAAATTCATCTACTGATAAAGATTAATAGAAAACAAGTTATGGCCCTACTGGCAAGCTCTAAATACTCTGATGGAAAACGATTGTCTGCTGAGGCTATAAGTTTTTCCATACTTTGGAGCTCTTAAATAACTGGGACTAGCAGTAAAGTGAAAGTGGGGATTTACTACTTGTGTGCTGAGCACTGTTGAGGGGGTCATTTGCTGAATTTGTTATCATTGATGCAGCAGCATAGATAAAGTGAAATTCAAATGTATATACTGTATTAAGGTGGGAGTCAGGTTTTTGTTCGGTGTTTTTTTTCCTGGCTTTACGAGATTTTAGTAGTTTTCCAGTAGGATGTGGCACTATGGAGATGGCTGTGTCTTTTTTTGAGAGGTTTTGCAGTTGGTAGGCCCTCTAAGATTTAGTAATATCCCAATATTTCCAGACCTTATTCTTTTGTGTTTAAGTTGTCTTTTGGTATTTTGTGTAAGCATGGGAGGTGGATTAGAGGTGCTTTATTCCCTTCTGAAAGAGATTGTGGCTAGCAGGTTTATACAGAAAGTAGGAGTTAAATATTTCCAATGTGAGTGCCAGTGACTGGGTTTTTTCATGAAGACCATCTCGTCTGTTATTGGCAATAAAGGGGAGCTGGTTGAAATGTCTCACGTTTCTCATTGAGCCATAGGAAAATTATTTGTTAATTTTGCACCACTGACAGACAGCAAAGGTAGGGGTCATAATCACTCAAAGAATCTGGACGGGATCTTATGTGACTGGTTAATATCCATGTAATACCCCTACACTGGTCCAGTAATCAACGAGCCTCAATTCTCACCACTGGCAACAGCTAGGGGATGTACACATTGGAAGGATGACAAGTATACACACAGTGAAGTACAATTTCCCTTAAGAGCACACAGAGATCACAGTCAGTCTGGGGGTGGTTTCTCCCTATTTCTCCAGATCCACAATAAGACTCCCCACTGGCACAGCTATAGGGTTAAGAGCTCAGCTAAGGGGTCAAGCCAAGACCTCTAGCATCTTCTCTGTCCAACCAGTGTTTCGTGTCCCTGCCCAAGTAGCTGACACACACACAGTTTGAGATTTGATTTATAAACAAACACACACACACACACACACACCTGGGGGAGGCTGGCACAGGTTTACTAGCTATGTTACCTTCCGCACAGACTGTAAGGTAGTTTCCACTGCCACCAACCCCTACTTATCAGCTACTATAAGGCTCTTACAAAGGGTGTCCAGTCCTACTGTGTAATGTTACTATTATCCAAATGGTAGCCTGACCAAGATTTGCAAGGCTATTTAGGAGTGACCTGTACAGTGTCACCAAATACATATGCAAGTACTCTAAGAGCTTAAATATGTGTTACAATTATCAACCACAAAGAGAGTTTCAAATATATATAATAATAAATAATAAAAGAACAAGACAATACTCAGTCCACAAACACAATTACTTCAGATTTCAACATTACAGGAAATATTTAAAACAACACTGCAGGACAGTCTCAAACAAATAAAGAAAACATCTAAGCTAATCTTTACTATATTTTTGAATGAACATTGATGTGAGGAGATTATTTCCCGTGATGAATTTAAATATATGTCAGTAGAACATCCTATTATTTCCTCAATATTTGGTATTCCTAATGTCAATAAGAATGAAAATTGTCCACCATTTGTTGCAGCTAGGGGTTCAAAAATGGAACCCCTAGTGGCCTTTATTGCTATCACATGTAAGAATATTTTGGACACTGTACCACACATTTTAAAGGACTCCTGGCATTGATTGTATTGTATTAAGAATACCAATGTTGATGTTGGAGACGAATTTTGGTTTGTGACAGTTGATGTGATCAACTTGTTTTCTGTCATCCCCAACTAGGCCAGGCTAGAAATGTTTAATAACAGTCTTTTGAAATATAGTAATTTACATCATGTAAAGCGAAGCCTTTTATTAGAATTGCTGGACATGGTATTGTATAATAACTTTATATTCTTTGATGGTGAATACTTTAAACAGACAAACGGGGTTGCAATGGGTGCCAGGTGTGCATCCATCTATGCCAACTTGGTATTGGCTGATTGGGAGCAGAACTTTGTCTTTAAATCAAATTATAGGTCAAACATAATGTTATATTTATGATTTACAAACCATCATGACCAACATCAAACAGACTTCCTAGATATTTGTTATATGTGGATAACACACAAATTCATTCTAAGATTTTTCACAAAAAAACATACAGCAATTCATTTTTGCATTATAGCAGTTTCCACCCTGACCACCAAAAGAAAAATGTGGTCAAGGGGCAAATGATACAGATGTCAAGGCTGATCAACCAAGACAAATGTTTCAAAGTTGAAATGGCACATTTAATTGATATGTTCAGGAATAGAGGCTATCCAATGGAGCTACTTAACAAAAGTAGGGAATAGCTAGAGAGAAAAAGATCTAGTGACTTTATACCCATTCTTTAGGACAACAACAGAAAACCTGACAATACAAAAATGTTTGCCAATGAGAACCCCTGTAAAAATTATTCTGCTGGTATGGTACTGGAATTTAATCGAACAACAGGAAAGGTTAGGAACATTATTATTACGGTTTGGGATAGTGTTTTTACACAAGACATCAAGGACATAATAGGAACTTCCCCTATTTTCATTAATAGCAGAGGGTTGAACTTGAAAGAATTGTTTGAGAAAAGTTCTTTTAGTCAAGATAACAGACCCTCACATGAGTAAATGCAGTGTATGTAAATATATTAATGATTGACCTTATGTACAAATTTGCAGTTACAAAAGAACTTTAAGATGTCCAGGACATTGTAACTCCAATGCTAAAATGGTTGTGTATGTGGTTACCTGCTTGTCATGTACCATGTTCTATGTAGGGATGACCACAAGAAAGCTTAGACTTTGTATTTTGGAACACATTAGAGTCATCAAGAATAAGAAAACCATGAATGCTTTATTTAATCACAGTATCGCATGTACTAATTATAAAAAAAAAATATTTTTTGTTACTGACATGTTAACTATGAAAGATTTTGGGGGAGGCATTCAAACCCTTTTAGAAGTCAGGGAATGCCTGTGGCAGCTACGCCCAGATGCTTCAAATGCACCAGGCATTAATGACAGCATTTCTGCAGCCTGTATATTAAAATTTAAATCACAGTTTGTTTAATTATATATTAGTATATTTTCATGATTATTTATATTTATTATTATTTAAAAAAAACTCTATTAGGTTATTGTGTTGTATCTATCAACATGTTAGAACTTTATTTACATATTTAAAATGTTTACTTTGTAGTATAGTTTCAGCACAATAAGACTACAAGTGTTGACTTGGCCATTGAATGGTTAATGTTGAATTGATTTTAGGGTACTCATGTGATTCATTGTGAATTTACAATTTACTATTTAAATGATGTTTTTAGTGCTGTTCGTTGACTCTGAAGAAGCCCAATGGTGGGTGGAAGTGTTTATTGCAATAAAGCTGATTTTTCTCCTGGTACAGACTGGTCATTTTACTAATCTTTTCTATATTCCTATCTGAGTCTTAAAAGAGTTACTATGTCCTAAGAACTTGCTTACAGAGCAGGGCAAGTGCAAATGGTGATGATGAGTGGATGTTCTTACTAGGTCCAAGACAACATACAGAATACACAGTCTCTCTCTGACAGAGTTCTTAAATTAATATCAAATCTCACTGATGAAATAGCTTGGATGATATCACTTTTTGTCACTTGACTTAAGTTCCCAAGCTAAACCCCATATTGTAGCATTTGACATCTCCTTGTGAAAAATCCATAGCCTTCAGATGTTTGCAGTTGCTAGAAGACATAAAACAATAAAACACTTATAAAATATAGACTACCTTATAGTCTGTGCAGAAGGGGGCATAGCTAGTAAACCTGTGTCAGTCTTCCCCGGGTGTGTGTGCTTGTTTAAAAATCAAATCTCAAAGTGTTTGTGTGTGTGTGTGTGTGTGTGTGTGTGTGTGTGTGTGTGTGTGTGTGTGTGTGTGTGTGTGTGTGTGCGTGTGTGTGTGTGTGTATTTAGCCCAGCTACTTGGGCATACAGAACTGTATTGAACTGTATGCTATGTTTCAACTTGGTTGACTTCTTTGAGTCCGTCACCAGAGCTATGGATGAAGGCAAGGTGGTTCATACAGCCTACCTTCATCTGGCAGAGGCCTTTGATACCATTCCCCACTCAGGAATCATAGACATACTCACTAAGCTAGGCATCAAACCCTATATCAGTAGGTGAGTTGCAAACTGGCTCAAAGACAGAACCCACAGTGTGAAATTAACTGACAAGTCAGACTGCCAATAAGTCAAGAGTGGAGTCCCACAGGGATTGGTCCTGGGTCCCCTCCTGTTTGGTATCTACTTCTCAGAAGTCCAGGCCAACAGGAAGGGACTCTGACTGAAAAAGGGTGCAGATGATTGCAAGTTGGGAGCCATTATTAACTCCCAAAGTGATTCTAACATCCTACAGAAGGGCCTCACTGAGACCAACAACTGGTGTCAGAACTATGGCCTTAAGCTCAATGCCAAAAAAATGTGTCGTTATCCCCTTTGGGTAAAACCCAGTTCCCATGAACTACCACATTGATGGTAGTCCATTGAACACAGAAGGTGTTATAAGAGATCTGGGAACACAGGTTTACAGCAACCTCTCTTTTGACCACCATGCTGCCACTGTTTTCGTAAAGTCCTTCTATGTGGCACATCTCATTACTAAGAGTTTTGCATCCAGGAAGAAAGAGATTGTTGTCTCCCTCTACTTTTCCCTCATTAGGCCAATCATCTAGTACAACGCCCCATTTGGCAAGTACCTCACTAGACATCTGCAACAACTGGAGAGGCCACAAAAGTACCTCACAAAGATGATCCTAGGCCTTAAACACCTGCCTATATAGACAGACTCAAAAAAACTCCAACTATTCTCTGTCTCATATCACCTACTTAGAGGCAATCTCTGCTTGACTTACAAAGCCATGTCTGACCCAGCTAGGTTAGAAATGCTACATCTAAAGAAATCCCAATCCCTCCACACCACATGCTCCAGAGACCTCAACCTCATTACCACAATCAACAGAACTTGCTGGAGGAACAGGACTGCCCATGCTATGGAATTAGATTTCCCATACATGTCAAACAGAGCATCTCATTGGCTGTCTTCAAGAGAAATCTTGAGTGGATAAGAAATAGAAAATTAATCTCGAGGATCACTCTAGTGGCTCTACTCGACAGAGGCACTGAAAATTAAGGTTGGGTGGCATGATGACAGGGTAATCCTATGGGCAAGGCTTGTAAAGACTCCAGGGCCATTATTGTAGTACACACCTATAAACCTATGAACAATGCAGAAGGCACCCTAGTTCTAGACCTGTCTCCTTGCTGCATTGAAACTAACTTTTATAGCACAATCGTAAAGCAACTTAATTTCAACTTATGTTCTTCAAGTTTTGCAGGTTAATCCTTTTATGTTCTAGTTTCTACTGTTAAAACATACATTTGCCCAGATATTTAGTTTATATGCATTTCTGTTCTAAGTCAGCAGGGCATGCTGTGGTTACATTTTAGCTCAATATATAGCATACAGTTCTGTATAAATCATATCAATATTCACAAATGACATAGAATTATTTACAAAATTCCAGATAGCTGGGCTGGCAATATTGCCCTATATCACAATCCAGTTGAAAATTCTCATTATTAGTATTTTTTTAAAGCTGATGGTTGTATTGACTATCTGGGTGAAGCTAAAAAGGTTAATAGACTGGTAGAGTGAGTACTAGTTTATGGTGACCCATTAGTTGTTGAAGTCTCTAAGTGCGATACGTATATTTGCCATGGCCAAGAATAATATGTTATATTTTGTTGTAGGAGTGTATTTTGGTGGTATGTGGATAGCAATTATACATACAGCCTTTTTATTTTATTTTTAATATACTGTTTTTTTTACTGTGCGTGCTCAGGATACTTCACATGAGTAGTATTTGAGTTCTAAAATGTTAGCATGTGATCACTGCCCTACCAGCCATTTTACAGCAGGCCCTGATTACATTGCAGCCCTAAGGGAGAACATCTTCATTTTTAATGCATGGTTTTAGTTATGCTTCTATAACTGCTATAATGTCAGATGTGTGGGGGTAACTCAGGTAAGAAATTCAGGTAATTTGTTGAAAAGGCTATGAATACTGATACTAAAGAGTTTTGATCTTGAGAAGCATTTGTTTGTTTAATAGACTTTTTTTTTGCTGTGTGTGCCCAGGATACTTCATATCCCTAAAGGGCTCATATCTATACAGGAAGAATGCAGAGTCCCTGTAATCACAACTACGCAGGTAAAAGATGCATTCTCTAAAGCCAAAAACACAGCATCCATGGGACTGGACAACATCTCAGGCTGCGTTTTACATGAACTTCAGAACAACTGGCTCCCCACCTAAGCACCATGTTCAGTCATAGTCCCACATCAGGTTTTGGGCCCACTGAATGGTGCACAGCAACAGTTATCCCACTCCACAAAGGGCGAGCCACCAATGATCCTAGGAACTATCACCCTATTAGCCTGATAAGCCTAGCCTGTAAGGCCATGGAACATATCATCATGGAACTCATAAACAAAGACAATGGTAACCTCCAAACTCTGGACCCCACCCAGTTCGGGTTCGTGAAAGGCAGATCATGCCTACTGAACCTGATTGACTTCTTTGAGGCAGTCACCAAAGCTGAAGATGAGGGTAAGGTGGTTCACACAGCCTATCTTGACCTCGCCAAGGCTTTTGACACCATCCCTCATTCTGGAATTATAGCTAAACTCACTAAACTAGGTATAAATCCCTATGACACAAGATGGGTTGCCAACTGGCTCACTGACAGAACCCACAGTGTAAAAGTTGCAGACTACAAATCTGACTTCAACAAACCAGTGACACATGGAGTACCACAGGGTTTAGTCCTAGGACCTCTCCTGTTTGGTATCTACTTCTCTGAAGTACAGGCTAACACAGAACGCCTTTGGCTAACAAAGTTTGCAAATGACTGCAAACTATGAGCCATAGTCAAGTCCCCAAGTGATGTGGACAGCCTACAGAAGGGCTTCACTGAAACAGATGCCTGGTGTCAGAGCCATGGCCTCAAGCTCAATGCCAAAAAAGTGCATTGTCATCCCCTTTGGTAAAAACTCTGTACCCATGAACTACCACATAGGCGGCAGTCTACTTAATACCGAATTTGTGATAAGAGACGCTGGGACCCATGTGGACAGTAGTCTCTCCTTTGATAATCACATCACCACAGTAGTCAGGAAATCCTTCTATGTGGCACACCTCATCACAAAAGGGTTCTCATCCAGGAAAAAAAAGAGGTCATTGGTCCCCTCTACTCGACACTCATTAGACCCATTATAGAGTACAACACCCCTTTTGGAATGTACCTCACAAGACATCTACAGCAGCTGAAAAGGCCACAGAAGTACCTCACAAAGAGGATTACTGGCCTCAAACAGATGCCCTACACTGACCGCCTCAAAAAACTCCAGCTTTACTCCATAGCATATCGCCTACTCTGAGGTGATCTCTGTCTAACATATAAAGCTATGTCATACCCAGAGCTGTTGGACATGTTACACCTAAAGAAATCCCAATCCCTCTGAGCTACATGCTCTAGGGACCTATACCTTGTCACCACAATAAAAAGGACATGCTGGAGGGATAGATTCCTGTCCCAGAGACTTCCCATACTCTGGAAAAAGCTACCCATCTATGTAAAGCAAAGTTCCTTGATAGCACTCTTCAAGAAAAATCTTAATGAGTGTGAAATAGGAAATAAACCCCAGGGGTCACTTCTGTGGCTCTGCTCGACAGGGGTACAGGAAAATAACTTTCTTGGTTGGCGTAAGCCAGGGAACCTTGTTGGCTAGGCTTACATAGGCCCTTGGGCTTATAGCCTAGTACCTACCTATGAACCTATGATTTTGTTTGTTTTTTAGTTATACAAGAATATTTTGGGTGTTGTTACATTATGGCCAGCGAGCTTCAACCCCAAAATGTTTTTGTTGATTTGGAGATGAGCAGTGCTGTTGGAAAAGCTGAAAGAAGATTGTTTTTTGTTATTGTAGTGCTAGGACTGTGATGTATGCCATCACACAGTTTTGGGAGAACAGATGTAATCTAAGATTTTTAGAAGTAAGGGCCTATTCTTTTTATATGTTTGTAGTAGGACTATTGATGGGGTGTGGATAAAATAATGAAATCTTGGTGGTATGGGCATTTGTACAATTTTAGTTATTGTATCTGTAAGCACTGATAATTTCAATAGTCTGTTATTCTGGATTTCAGTAGGGATGGGGATATGAGACTGTAATGCTGGGCGATACTCAAGAGGTGAGATGGCAGGAACTGATTAGTAATAACTCTGAGACTGGAATGGAGTAGATTGTATTGTGAGCTAGGCAGATAAGTAGCCTTGAAGAAAGTTGATGAAATGGAGTGCAGGGAGAATTCACTTTGAATGAGGGTAGGGGATGAGTAGAGATTGGATTAGATATGAAGAGAAATAAAGGTGGAATAAAGCTTGGAAAGTGGTTTGCAGGTTAGCCAACATACATTTTGATATGAAGAACTGGTGGGGAATTGGAGGGCTTTGGGTTATGTTTATAGGGGGTGCAATAGATGGACTAATGGTTGGTTAGGTTGTAGTATGTGATATGTGAGTAAGGTCTGTTGTGGTGTCACATTGTGATGATGAGTATGAAAAAGTATATGGAAGAAGAGTGAAGTTTAAGAGTTACAGAAATTCTAAGGAGAAGTTTAAAAACACCAAAAGACACAATGGTATAAGCCCAAATAACATGACTTCCATGGTGTTTACTGAATCTATGCACCAAAAACACCATAAAAACCGTTAATGCAATAAAATATAACTAATTTTATTAAATAAACAAAAAGGACATCCATATTCTAAAGAGAGAAGGAGTACTACTTTGACCAAGAGTAAAGTGTGAATGGTTTAGAGAGGAAAACTAAGACAGGGAGCTGAGGTCAGTGATATGGACATAGGAAGATAGTGGTAGGAGCTACTCTTTAGAATGGTGTAAAATTTTTTGGAAGGAAAATGATTGGTTGGAGAAGAAAATATAAAAAGTGGAAGTGGGAGGAGAAAAATGTTGGGCAGAGAAGGCGATGTTTGGGAAACTGTTTAATGGTTTGTCATGAGACTAGTCAGCTGAGTGCTGATGAGAGAAGTGATGAAGGAAAGGAGGGGTAGAAGTTTTAAGAGGTGGATTTAGCATATTGTGAGATAGACTGGCTTGTGCAGAGATGGGGTTCCCATTATGATGCACAGTTCAACAACTATTTACTATCAAACAACCTTCTAACTAATTCTTAACATGGCTTCCGGCCCCACCACAGTCCCACTAATGCTCTCCTAACCTTCACTAATACCATCAACCATTACATAAATAATGTTTATCTAGTCTCCTCCATGTTCCTGGACATGTCCAAAGCATTTGATACGGTCTCCTGTCAAAAACTATATAATGAACTCTCATCTCTTAATTTAAGTCATACAGCTCTTACTCAGTTCCATAATTACTTTTCTAGCAGACAACAAACCTCTCTACTACCTGTCTCACTTGGTGCTCCACAAGGCTCTATCTTGGGTCCACTTTTATTAAGCATTTTTATCAACAAACTCCATAATGCCACCCACTTAGCTACAATTTTACAGTATGCAGATGATTCCACTCTCATCTGTTCTGCCCTCTCACTTTCTAAACTTCTAGAAATAAGCCAACTTTCCTTCACAGCATATAGAATCCTGGCTCTCTGAGTCTTAGTTAATTCTCAATCCCAGCAAAACTAAACTTATGATTTTTTTTTCAAATAAAAAAACCTTTATATTTGCAATCTCCTTTTCAGATATAGTCTTCTAACAATTCCAAGAGAGAGAACCTGTACATCACAATAAGCTACTCGGGGTTACAATTGATAATAACTTGATATTTGATAAACATTTGTTTCTAATCATTAAAAAGTCCGTATTAAATAGGTTCTCTTTATAGAGTTAAACATTACCTCACTAACTCCACAAGACAATTTATTGCCATGTCTCATCTTCTCTATGCCTTTCCAACCTTCACCAATCTGAAGAAAACATATCTAACAAAATTAGATGCTTATTACAATAAGACTGTGAGATTTCTACCATGTCATCGTGTAGATCATATCATTGTACTGCCTTACGTCAACTAAACTGGCTTGAGTTATCCAATTATCTAACTCTCACCCACCTTACTATGGCCCATGACATAATATACCAGCCTGACAAGTGACCAGCACTATGTAATCTACTTCAGCATCAGTCTAACAGAAAAATCTTGACATTATATGACAAACTCCTATTACAAGTCACAAAACCTAACAATCACTTTGCAGATGCACCCTACTCTAATTGAATCTCTGTGGTTTGGAATTTAATCCTCCCAGCACATTTTAAATACTGCCAATCCCTTACAGTTCAAATTACTTCTAAAGTCTCATCTATTTAATTCTAGGCTCTACTCTTGTACAACTCCTAGATGAATATTATACCCTCTAGTCTATCTCCTGATTTACATATTGCTGTATTTGTTTTCTTATAGATACCTTATATATTCTTCCTTTGCAGATGTTCACTGTTTATTTGATATATGCCTAACTTTGTTCTCCTATAAACTCATCATAAGTTAGAATACTTTTTCCAGCCTTTTTACAATGACTCTGCTTTTTATATTACACATACAGTACTTACATATAAATAGTGCTTTGCATATTACATATATTTGCCATAGTCACATTTATCTAAATTCTTGTTTAGAATTTTATTACTCATGAAATAATTATTTATTTCATAGTTTACATATAAGTTATACTCCATACCAATTTTTCATATATAACATTATATATACACTATGTACAATTTGTGTTTTTCTGTTTCTGCTACTCTTCTATAAGTTTACAAACTATGTCTTTTTTGTTAGCTGTATTTTTGGGGCTTTTCTCCCAGGCCTCTGCTGAAAATTGGCCTGTGCCAGGTTGGACTATCCCTGTAAACAAAAGTCAAATAAATAAATAAAAATAAATAAATAAATGTGGATAAAGGGATTGGTTAAGAATATAGCTTTTGTTGATGCAGGGGGTATAGGGCAGGGTAAACAGCAAAACAAAACTGTGCATAATGTAGGTGTGCAAAAAAAAGAATAATTAAACTTCCAGTCTTTGTCATAAAGCAATAAATAAAAGTGGGATTGTAACCAAGGTCTAGAGACTTTATATGCATAGGGTCAAAGAAAAGAGTGCTCTATACAGGCACTTGCCATTCATTACAGAAGGGAGAATTAACATAGCATGCCTTGAAGGGGATACTATAGCATACCAATTAATTTAGATGGATGCATGAAGCAACTGTGAGATGGAGTGGTGCAGCGGTTACCACTGTTGCCTCACAGCAAAAGGTTCACTGGTTTGATTCTTGGTTGTGGTGGCTTCTGTGCAGAGTCTGCATGTCCTCATTTGTGTTCACATGGGTTTCCTGTGGTTGCTCTGTTTTCTTCCCACATTCTAAAGGCATGGGTCTGGAGTGCTCCTCTGTAGGCCTCCACTGAAAATGGGCTCTGTACCAGTCGGACTTTCCCAGTAAACAAATGTTAAATAAATTGAGTTTTATGGTTAGCTAGGCTTTGCTTATTTAATTTATTAGTTGGTTTTCTATGACTAGAATATTTAGGTTTGAAGTAGGGAAACTCAGAACATTAATGGTTTGTAGGTTGTATGAGGTTTGTTTGCATGCAGGCAAGTAGATTTTGTTTACTACTGGTGAAATTTCAGATATAGTGACATTTTCTGCATTATGGATAGGAAAAGACGTGAAAAGACATACTGACATTCATTAAAACTTCTAATACATGTCGTGCCACACATTATATAGGATGTATCGACAGTAATGTTTATGCCACATGGTGCTGTGGGAACTGCATTTGCCAGCATTACTGCATGTCAATGATGTAACCACACCTTATTCAGTGTATCTGTTTACTGGACGATATTCTGTCTAGAGCACAGCACTAATTCTTTTAAAAAACATCCTCATGAGCCTTTGAATCCATACATTTGTGTGTGTGTCTCATGTAGAGAGAGAAAACACAGTTTCTGGAGATATAACATCTGGAGCAAGACTGACTATCAATATTGTAATGCATCATGCAAAAATATGCTCAAAATGAGAATTAAGATGCATGTGCAAGAAAAGAAAATTATATGAATTGGGTAAAGGTGGTCAGGCTATAAACGGGTAGAGACGGAGAACAAGGAAGCATTGCATGGACTAAAAGACTCAACACAGGACAACATGAAAGAATGACAAAATGGAAGAATGTTGTTGATGTTAGATCAAAGTAACTGTGAGGGACAATTGAGAGAAGGAAGGATGAATGACTGAGGATTTGGAGAAAGAACGAGAAGTGGTACAAAAGATAGTGGAAGAAATGAAACAAGGAAAGCACTTCAAATCAGAGAAAAGCAATAAGAATGAAACTGGAATTTAAACTTAATTACAGAGCAAGCACCTCAACAATGATACTAGAAGGACTCCTGATAAAAAGTGGAAGAGGAAGAAAGCAAATAACTAGCTATGAAATACAAGAAAAAAAGAGAGAGAGGTATTGCAGATAAGGGGAGGAGATGACAAGATTTAGAAATGCATGAGCCAATCATAGAGAGAGCACAGAATACTACAGGGATATTTACAAGTAAGTGGAAGGGACAAAAATCTCAGAATAAAACTGAGAAAGAATAATGAGGGATATATGTTGAAGGACAAACAAAGACACAAGCTAAATGCAGGGTTGACTACGGATGAGATAAGGAAAGTGGTATACAAGATGAAGGAGTGGAAAACAGGATGGCTGGATGGATTTCCCCCAAGAGCTCTACAAATAAGGAGGTGAGAAAATATTGAAGCTCCTAGAGGAGGAATACAAGACTCAGTCAAAATAGCTAAAAATATGAGGAGGATCAGGATATCCATAATATCTAACAGGAGAGAATAAAGGGAGGAAAAGGAAAATTATAGCCAAAACTCTTTCATTAATGTAGATATCAAAATTTTGGCAATAGGAGGACAGAGCCTGGATGGCTAACTGAAAGCAGCAGTATTTTAGAGCTCCATATAACTAGTTAAATAAGACAGGAAAAATATTCTTTTTTTTCTTTCAAGTATAAAATCTTATAGCTAAAGGAATAATTTACATAATTAGAAACTTTGGTGAAGTTTTACAAATAATTTCCTGTCAAAAAGCTTGGAGATATATTCACTTGTTAAAATGAGCAACTCAAAGAATTCTCACCAGGATGCTGCCTTAAAGAAGGAACTACAACAGATGGCATCTACCCTGCAGGAGTTGCCTTTGAAGATGGATGATTTTAAAGAGAACCTGGAAAATCTTAAAACAAGCAGTCAAAAACAGGCTGACACCCTAAAGAAAATGTTACAACAACACCAGACAAGGATAACAGGAATAGAGGTTTCTCTAAATGACTTAGAAAGCAGACTTAAGGAAGAGGAAACACAGAAAGAACTCCTTCTTAAACAAATCACTTGGTCAGTTAATAAAGTAGATGACTTGGAAAATAGGGAGAGGAGAAATAACATCAGGATTTTCGGATTACCTGAAAACAAAGAAGGTGAGGATATTATTTTCTTTTTATCAAGCTGGATCCCTGACTTTTTAAATTTAAAAGAAGGACTTTCCTTTGACATTGAAAGGGCACACAGAGCTCTTGGGAAACCTACCACTCATTCAAACTCTCCTCTTAGGTCAGTAATTATCAAATTTCTTTCATACTTGGACAAGGAACTGATTTTAAGATCTGCTTGGAGGAAGGCACCTCTAAAATATAAACAGATCCTGATAAGATTTGATAATGACTATTCATCTAGAATAATGGAACAAAGGAAAAAAGTGTGACCAATGATAAAGTTTCTGAAACAAAATAACAATAAGGCACAACTTTCATCTCCAGCTAAGATAAGAATACTGTATGCCAACTAGATGAGGACTTTTATTGACTTAGAGGAAGCCTCTTCATTTATTAAAACTAATAATGTGATTACTTTACCAGAAGATATGGATTGGATGTCACCTTCTCTCAAGAGAACAAAAGAAACAAATGTCTGGACAGATGTCAAAAAGAAGAAGCAAAAGGGGGTGTGGCCAAGGATTACACTGACAGGAATTAATTACTTAAAAAATTAATTTTTGAAGTAATTTTCTTTCTAAATATGTTTGTTTTATATAGTTCTTGAACTATATCTAAAAAAGAAAGGAAATTTTAACAATATTCCTGTCAGAAATCACTTTGGAAATTTTCCTGTCAGTTTATCAGTCTGAAATGAGTTCCAGTAAGACAAATTCTCAAGACTCCAGCATCAAGAAAGAACTTCAGTCTCTGATAACTATAATCCAGCAACTTACTGCTAAGATGGATAAAATGGATACTAAAATAGATACCTTCATAGAAAAAACTACAAAACAAATAGACTTGTTACATATAGACCTGCAACAACAGAAGATCCAGATGTCAGGCATAGAAGAAGCTGTGAATGACATGGAAAATAGAATCCAAGAAGAGGAAAACAACATTGAGTTTCTGCTGAAACAAAATACACATTTACAAACAAAGCTTGATGACCTGGAAAATAGATCTAGGTGCAATAACATTAGGATTTTTGGACTGCCAGAAAATATTGAAGGTAACAATATTACTTCTTTTTTAACAACATGGCTCCCTAAAACTTTAGACTTACCAGAAGCATTCTCTTTTGGTATCGAAAGAGCACATAGATCTATAGCTAATACTAACTCTAACAAAACTATCCTAGATCAGTTATAGTTAGATTTCTATCATCTTTTGATAAAGAGATGGTTCTTAAATCTGCTTGGGCTAAAGCTCCTGTTAAGATTAATGTGACAACTGTGCGTTTTGACAATGACTATTCTTCCATGGTAATAGCTAAAAAAAAAGTTTTCTGCCACTAATAAGGGAGCTTAAAAAGCACAGTTTAAAACATACCTTCTGTTTCCTGCCAAGCTTAAAATCTTCCTTCCTGATGGTCCTAAAATTTTGATGACTTAGACTCTGCTTTTCTGTTTATCAAAAAAATAAGATTTTGGATAAAATAGAGGAAATGGAATGGGCTAGTCCTTCATTAAAGAGACTGGCAACTGAAACTTCGTGGAAGACTTCAGAGAAGAAGAAGAGACTAAAAAACAAATGATTTGTTCTATGTTTTTTTCTCTCATCATTTTATTTCATTATTAATCTTTTTAAATATAGTTCCTGCATTTCCAGAAAGCCACAAATATTCTGAAAAGATTTAATCAAAGTTATTCTCTGTGTGCAAAGAAATGTTTTGTTTAATAACCAGTCAAAATATCTGAAGAATTAATAACAAGCTATGATTCAATTTGTTTCTCTTTCTGAAAAAGAGAAGGTCAGTAATTTGATACATTTTTTTCTTTCTCTTTTTTTTTTCTTCTCCTTTTCTTCTTTTCTTTGTTTAAACAATGACATTCTATTTAGATTATGTAGTTGGTAAAGGGTGGGGGAGGTAATGAAAATATGATTAATAGAATAATAACATATTTATTCCTTGTAAAAAGTTTATATGTTCTTCAAATGCTATTCCTAATTATACTTTCTTGATTATACTGCTTATGCTTGTTTGTAAATCATCTGTCATGCTTTAACTAATAATAATTAGAACTAAATAATAGTAAATAATATGTTTTATTTTTAACTTATTAATATAAACAGTAAGTAATATTCCATTGTATATACTTCTTATAGCTTTCTCTTACATTTTTTTATTACTGCCTTACACTCTTTTATTTTCTACTCTCTTTTTCTTTTCTTTATTAACATGTAGAAATGCTTTTGATCATATAGACACAGTAAATAATAAGATTTGCATAAAAATTGAGTTGGGACAAAAATATTGAGTTTTATTAGTTATTAATAACTTTGGGCTTAATTTCACTTACATAGAGGCTGTAATAACCTGTAAAATACATTGTGAAGGTTTTGTCATGTTTAGATGCATTTACACTGCTAAATGAATGTTTGTCACTAGTTTTTAATGTTTCCCACCAAAATGTTAAGGGAGACAATCTGGGATGTGGGCTGTCTCATGCACAGTGTCCATGAGCTACTTCAAAAGCTTCAACTCTCAGAATTCTCACAGAGAAGCTGAAAGCAGTCAGTCTAACCTTTGACCTAGATATCACACTGACACATCACAGATTCAGGAAGAACACTCTACCAGGAAGTAGAACTGATGCAAATGCGACTATGTGAAGGAAAATGAACTCTTTAACATCTAAATGTGAGTTATTTTATATAATTACTTAAATATCTATGTTATAATTCATAAAATATGTCAGTTATAATGAGTTTAAATGATGCAGTTTCTTGTAGTAAGTAAATGTCTTATTTTAGAAGGCATAGAAAATGAAACATTTATTCAAGTGTTTTTGAAAATCTACTTAACAGCAGCATAATAATCTGTGTTAAAATCTTATGTTCCAAACATATACATTACTATAACTCATTTAATTCATCTGATTGACAAGCATAAATAATTTTATAACTCTATTCTGGAAGAAATTGTCATGTGATATATTTTAAAGCAGTGGTATAGCATGGTTGTAAAATCGGGTTACTAAAATGTGTTTGCTGTGCATTATTTTGTATGAAGCAGACAGATTTATTGTAGGGACAGCAAGTAGGATAGTGCTCAGCAAGGACACAACTCAGTGAGATCAGATATATATATATATATATATATATATATATATGTGTGTGTGTGTGTGTGTGTGTGTGTGTGTGTATATATATATATATATATATATATGTGTGTGTGTGTGTGTGTGTATATATATATATATATATATATGTGTGTGTATATATATATATATATATATATATATATATATATATATATGTGTATATGTGTGTGTGTGTGTGTGTGTGTGTATATATATATATATATATATATATATGTGTGTGTGTGTGTGTATATATATATATATATATATATATATGTGTGTGTGTGTGTGTGTGTGTGTGTATATATATATATATATATATATGTGTGATATTTTTATAATAATGCAAGTGTTTCTGAGAATCTGCATAACTATGCAGTATGATTTATAACAATTTCTATAAATACAATATTTTATTCTATTGATAATAATGAGTATAAGTAAAATGCTCATATACAAGCAATTCAAGGTTTTTTTGGAAGCTGTTGACTGCATTTACATGACAGAAAATAGATGCATCTTAATATATGTAATGTCTGAATCATATTAGCCAAAGTTTTTGATTTAAATGAATGTTAGAACTTATTTTCTCTCTTCTTGATTTCTAACATCAAGATTATTTGAATGCTATTTGAATACAAGTGTTTTATATTACATAGATGTATATAGTAGTATGAACAGTTTTTTAAAAAAAAGTTTATTTTAGTTTATATGATGCTGTTTTACCAAATGTGTAGTCTTGTCTTGCTAGATAATTGAATTGAAAACTGTTAACCTCAGTTAAATATAACTAGTATTAAATTGATAAGGTGGAAGCTGAGGTACTGCTGCTTAGGGTAAGGGGTTAACTTGAGTGGTAAATACTACTCTAAGTTGGAGTTTATAACTCCAGGCTGGATGCAAGGTTTAATCCTTGCATTATTTTCACTTGTTCATTGTTATATGTATATAGTTTTGACATCCACAATATATTTTGTACACTCATTGTCACTACAAACAAAATTGAATCCTATACAAAATCCCATAAGAGATTCAATAAATACAGCTATATTTAAAGGTACACCTAAAGGAGGAGATGTAACATTACTTATGTTGTTATTTGTTATTTTGATCATAAGATTCTTAAGTTTTAAAAATGCCAAATGACATCTTTAAAAGGAATTTCTTTAAACATTAATGGATTTAATAATCCGTGTAAAAGGGCAAGCCTAATAAGATACATTAATTTATATAAGGCCAACTTAGTCTTCCTGCAAGAAACCCATCTCTTGAAAAAGATATTGATAAACTAGCCACAAACAAATATACAGTATTGGTTAGTTCAGAGCACACTCAGAAAAAAAGAGGAGTGGCTATTTTATGGAATAAAAGTATGCCCATTCCTAAAACCATTAAGTCTTATCAGGATGACAAAGGAATGTTTTGTATGGTTACAATACAAATTAATGGGAAGACTTACACTTTAATTAATGTATATTGGATACCTGGAATTGGTATTAATACAGTGAAACATCATCTTGATAAGATCATATCATTCTCTATAGGAGATATTATTTTAGCTGGTGACTTTAATTGTATACTACATGAAAGTGATACTACCACTATAGGAAAGAGAAGAATTACATCTAATGCAAAACATTTAAATGATTTTGCTAATTCTTATCATTTGAATGATATTAATAATCAGATAGATTCAAAATCATTACCATACACCTTTTTTTCTAACAAATACAAAACTTATTCAAAAATAGATAAGGTCTTTATTTCTAACCAGATGGTAACAGATTTAATTAATTCCAAAATCATTTCATGTCCTATATCTGATCATAATTCAATTGTTTTTGAATTCATGATAAAAAATACTCATAATGTTCAGATCAAAAGGATACCAGCATACTTAACTCAACTAAAAGACTATAAAGAATATATACTTTCAGAAGTAAAACATTTTTTAGACATAAATAATACTCCTGAAGTCTCCATTGTCTATGTTTGGGATGCCTTAAAATCATATCTATATGGACAAAGTATCAGATGGTATTATAATAATAAAAGGAAATCTTGGGATAAGGAATTGTTAGTTATTCAAAGTAAATTAGACTATTATAAACATAATAATAAAGAAAATATTATGGACAAGAAAGTTATTGAAGAAATAAACAAACTAAATGAGAAATACAAAGAAATTTTAACTCATAAAGTTAAAATAACTTTAGAGAATACAAGTTTTGTCTTATTCAATAAGCCCCAAATACTTACATAGACTTAAAAATAAAACAAAAGGTTGAATAAACAAAACCATATCAAAGAAATCTTTTCTCTAAGGAAAAAGAAGAATGTTTCTAGTATACCCGAAATACTAGATGAATTTAGAAATCACTTTCACAAAATTAACCATAATAACATTAACATGGAACCTAAAGATAAAATAAAGGAGTTTATAACCACAAACATGAATAAAAGCAATAAACAACAGATTAAACTATTGGACAAAAGTATTTCATATACAGAGGTTATTACACAAATAAATAAGCTTAAATCAAACAAAGCACCGGGTAATGATGGTATTATACCAGAGATATATAAAATCCTTTTAAAAGTACATATTTATTAATACATAAGGTTTTTATTTTGGCCCAAACTGAGTTAATAAACCCCCATCTTGGCAATATACATTTATTTCGCCAATTTTAAAACCTAATAAAGATCCAACTAGATGTTCTTCATATCGGCCCATCTCATTACTTAATGTTGATTATAAAATGTTTATGAGTATTTTTGCTGATAGATTGAAGACAATCATCCCCGGCATTATAGATATAGATCAGACAGGCTTCATTGCAAATAGAAATACTTTTGATAATATAAGAAGAACTTTAACATTAATTGATTTTGCAAATAGGAAAAAGAAAGATTTAACACTTATTAGTCTTGATATAAGTTCAGCATTTGATTCAGTAAGTTGGGACTATCTGTTTACCTTACTGAAGTGCACAAACTTCTCAGATGCATTTGTAAATCTAATTGAGCATTTATACAAAGGAACATTGGCTTATATTAAGGTAGGAACATGTTTCACAAACAATACCCATTTTAAAGGTACAAAACAAGGATGTCCACTTTCTCCACTATTATTCACTTTAGTAATGGAACCTTGGGCTAATTTGATCAGAAACAGTACTGACATAGAGGGTTTTGAAATAGATGAAAATACAACATCCAAAATTCAACTTTTTGCAGATAATGTTCTAATTACATCAGCAGGATCTAATTCTTCTATGCAGTCTCTATTTGATAAAATGATGAATTTTAAAAGTATTTCTGGTTTAATATTCAATGAAGAAAAAACTAAAATACTACCTATATATACACGAAAAAATATTCTCATTAGTGATTTTAATAAATATGTACCCAATTCAGGTCAGATAACTTATTTAGGTATAATACTATCTAAAGATATTAAATCTATTATATATAATAATTATAATACCTGTTTTCTTAATATACAAAATCTTTTAATACCTGGAATAATATGTTTTGTACTATGGAGGAGAGACTTACAATTATTAAAATGATAATATTCCCCAAGATTTTATACTTAATACAATCAATAATACTTCCACCTACAAAAATAATTATCAAGAAACTGAATACACTAATGTTAAATTTCCTATGGGCACCTAATAGACCTAGGATTGCTTTAAAGAAACATATTAATAGCTGGTCTCAAGGGGGTATTTCTTTTCCAGACTTTAATTTATATACTATCTCTTCTATTGTAAAAGTTATTACTTTATTAATAGATCAGTCATATGTCGCAAAATGGAAAGTTTATTGGGAGCTAATTAGTATGCACTTCATGAAAATCTCCTTAACACATAAAAATATGATTGTAAATAACTCCATGTTATGGTTACTAAAGGAATTTTGTACTTCACCTATTACACCAAAACATATGGTTTGTTACCCATTAAATATTATTATTAGCTATCGTAACTTTATATTCATGCACCCTAAGTATAGGGAATGGAATTTTATTATATTCCCTATAATGTATACTCAGGGTATGCTTTTGTCATCTACTTCTGAAGGAACTCATTTAGCTATAGATAATGATCTAAAATACTGGTATCAGTTGATGTCTGATAATAAAGTTAAAAATCTAGATTTCTTAAAACAAGAATTTGATCTAAGAGAAACTTGCTGGTTAGAGGTTCAGACCTTTAGACAACATCTCATTAATAAAATAGATATGTCTATAACAGTTAAAGAATCTATTCCAACACTGATTGATTACTTGATATTAAATTTACAACATAAAGTTTCTGATAAAGGTAAACGTTCATACATACATAAAATTATCAGACAAGAAACTTTTTACAGTGTAGATACATACTGGAATTATTTCACTTCTATTAATGGGGACCCACCAAATCAACAAGATAAACAATATATATCAACAAGATAAACAATATATATTGGAATCTGCCTATAGAACTACGTCTTCCATTGTCTGGAGACTTTATACATGGAACTTTTTACATAGATCTTTTTATACACCTTTGATGATGAATAAAATAAATAATAAAGATAATCTATGTAAGAGATGTAATGTAGAAATTAATGCTGACTGGGCTCATATGTTTTATGACTGTATAAAATTGAAAGAATGCTGGAAGTCAATTAATGAATTTTTGCAGGCTCTTTTTACAGATAATTTCATTATTTCTAAATCTCTTATATTATTCAACACACCTGTACCTCAAAGTGTTAAAAAGGTTAAGCTTCCCTTGTTATGGTCTATTCTAGCAGTGGCTAGGAAAATAATAACCAGAAATTGGATTTCAGATACACCTCCTTCATTCAATGAATTTAAAAATGTTATGAATATAGTGTGCCATATGGAAATAAACACAATTAGGTCAAGAACAACTAGAAAAACATCTTATTATATTGTATGGGATAATTTACAAAATTTGTTAAAAAAATTCTAATTTCAATAGCATGGTATTTTAGTTTAATTAATTGATCTGATTGTAGTGGATGTCTTTGTAAATACTTTAGTTGTTTTGTTGAATATTATAATAATATGTATTTTTTATTACTTGTATAAAATTGTTATGATATTTCTCTTAT
This sequence comes from Protopterus annectens, assembly GCF_019279795.1. Classification (NCBI taxonomy): domain Eukaryota; kingdom Metazoa; phylum Chordata; order Ceratodontiformes; family Protopteridae; genus Protopterus; species Protopterus annectens. The sequence continues at coordinate 336,664,993 of NC_056749.1, forward strand.
ATGTTAAAACAATAAACCTGTTTTGAAAAAAAAAAAAAAAAAGAAGAAGCAAAAGACTGATACTGTTACAGCCAAATCTCACAAAGCATCTACTATGATATGAATTGTTTTAACATTACTTTAAGGGACCAATTTTACTGCTTGGAATTTTAAAACAAAGGTAACTTAACTACTGGAACCTTTATCTATATTTTTTGAAAATAGATGACACATGAGAGTTTTCATATTACCTCAGGTATATAAAACATGGTACTTTTCTTTCACAGAAGGAGGGTTATATAGCACATAAAATATTTATACTGTAAATCAGCATACATAGTATAAGTGTATTTTCTCTTAATTTTCTCTTTTCTTTCTCTTCTCGCATTATTTATTTTAACTGCATCTTGTCTGTCTTTCTAAATTCTCTCCTATTTACTACACTAATATAGTCTGTACATATTTAATAACTCACTATCCATACATAGATAAATAATAGTCTAAAATAATCTAGTTTTAAGGTAGACTAATTGGAATAGTGAACTTAATTGTTATTACAGTATTTATTAGTTAATGATAGTCACTGTTATGCTTATTGGGATTGTGGACATGTTCGTGATTAACTCTGTTCCATTCGTGTACATACGTGCTTTGAATTATTTCCTTTTAGTATTAACAAATACATAAAAAAGGAGGGGAAAATGTACTGTTGGTTAAGAGATGTGAAGCTTTCTTCACATTCTATTTGCATTACCATTGCAACAGTAAACAATTGCTGAAGTTTCTAAGGACACTGTGAATCTGTGAAGTGCATTTAGTCTCACAGTTAACAAATAATAAGAAAAAAATAATGTTGTTTACTTATCAAAATAAAAAAACAACCTAAACAAGGTAAAATAAATACATAATAGGATTATTTGTAAATATTTTATGATTTATCCTCATAGGATTACATTTTCCTGGAAACACAATTGAAATGTTCCCAAACTACATGTGCACTGAAATGTAGCTGCTTGATTAAAAAGTATTTAAGCAATAACCCAAGCCTGGGTGTGGGTAATGCTGGATTTACCCATGGTTGGTGTGGTTTGGTCACGAGGGCTAAGCCCGAGTGACCAAACAAAGACAACCGTGGGTAAATCCAGCATTACACCAGAATGAGTTTTGCTATTTTACAATGACATTATTTAAGAAAAAAAATACTTAATTTTCTTAAATAATGTCCTTGTATAATGGTGCCATGCTGTCCTTCTGGCACTGGACAGCTCCGCTTTGCCATTGCTGATGTACTGCATATGCGTTTGGAGCTTGCATTCCTATGCATATCCCATACATCAGTGCTCAGGAAATAAGCAACGAAGAAAAGAAGATCTCCGTTGCTATGCTTTTTTTTTTTAAAACCCTTAAAATTAAAGAATATATCAACAGAAAAAAAGTCTGGTCGATTGGACCTTTTTCCGTAGTATATTCTCAATGGGCATGCTGGTTGGGCTGGCCAATCAGCGTGCTCATTTTACGAGGTTACCGGCCAGTCATTGTATAATATAGCAATAACCCACGCCTGGGTGTGGGTAATGCGGGATTTAACCACGGTTGGCGTGGTTTGGTCCCGAGGGTGAAGCCCGAGGGACCAAACAAAGACAACCATGGCTAAATCCCGCATTACACACACCCAGAAGTGGTTATTATATATACAATGACATTATTTAAGAAAAGAAATAATTACTTTTCTTACATAATGGCATTGTATAATGCCTCTTTGCTGCCCTTCCGCAGCTGTCTGGTATTCCTCGGCAGTTCTGATGTACTGTGCATGCCTACGCAGTACATCAGAGCTGTGGGCAAAAGCAACGGAGAATGCAAGATCTCCGTTGCTTTTTACTGTTTCGCTATGTTAAATGGGTTTAACATAGCGAGACAGCTTTAAAATAAGCAACGGAGATCTCCGTTGCTTATTTTAAAGCTGTCTCGCTATGTTAAACCCATTTAATATAGCGAGACAGGTTTTAAAAAAAAAGCAACTGAGATCACAAGATCTCCGTTGCTTTTTGCACACTGTGTCGCTATGTTAAACTAGTTTAACATAGCGAGGCAGCTTTAAAAAACGCAACGGAGATCTGCGTTGCTTTTTTTTAAACCTGTGTCGCTATGTTAAACTCTTTTAACATAGCGAGACAGTGTTTTATACTAACGGAAAAAGTCCGGGCAACCGGACCTTTTTCCGTTAGAATATTGAGGGATTTACAACGGGCACGCTGGTTGAGCTGGCCAATCAGCATTCATGTTTTAGAGGAAGAATTGTATAATACTCATTTTAACATGCTGATTTCACAAGCTGTATGCACTGTAAAAGTTACATTTTATATGTTACTTGAAATTGTCAGTCTCTAGATCATATGAAAAGATACATATTACTTTTTGCAACATGTTATCTTTGCAGTTACCTCACACTCTGTGCAAACTCACTTGGTAACTGATAGCTATTCATTTAAAATATCAGTTTAAATATTAAATGTGCCCTTGAAATGCTATTGACATTTTAACAAAATATAATCTGAACTGTAAAATGAATGACTTGAAAGAAGTGAAGTAATGCATAGATTTCAAAGACAGTTCTTGACAGTACAATAAAAGTAAAAATATATATTCACAAAGAAGTACTGAAATGTTTTAGTCTTCCAGTTATAATAGCTTACTGTCAACATTGTGTGATATCAGAAAGTATGAAGAGCTAGGAAATTACTATTCTTTGTCTTGATAATGATTATTAGACGGATATCAGAATATGCTTAGTTTAATGAATTGTGACATATGTTTATGAGGAAAAGTGGACTCAGTTACTCACATTGGACTACTCATTCCTGGAAACTCAACTGAAATGCCCCCAAATTACTTGTGAATTTAAATGAAACTGCCTGATTAATAAGCATAATTTACTTTAACAACCTGAATCCATAAGCTATCTGCTCTATATATGCTACATTATATATGTCACTTGCATATGACAGTCTCTAGAGCACACAAAACAATACATATTTTTGCAACATGCTACATTTGCACAAATCATACATTCTAAACTAACTCAATTGGCAACTGAGAAGTTATTTAGGTACTTGCGTATTATCGCAACCAGATTTTCACTGAAATCCGTCCTATGTCTGACACAACAGGTGTATTAAGCTGCAAACGGAGTGTAAGCAAGTAAGTAAGACTGTGACACACATGGAATGAGGCAGGGACAGGAATAACTGCTGGTGTGTCTCACTTTGCTGGTGAACTACACACTGCTACAACACATGACCGATCCTGCCTTCCTGATTGCAAGTACAGCAAATGCACGTTAATCTAGCATATCGCGTCTCAATGTTCATGACCAGCACTCAAGTGTTATTTTATTCATCGGAATGATTTTAACCAGTTATCTCAGTGTTTTTTCTCCCCCAGGGGCAACTGTTAACTCACTTCTCTGAAGCACTCTTTCGTTTTTCCTGCAGTTTCACAGCAAAAAGTAGCAAATAATTTATGGACCACCTTTTGCATTCGTTTGACCAATCAGTTACAGTGTGTGTGTGTGTGTGTGTGTGTGTGTGTGTGTGTGTGTGTGTGTGTGTGTGTGTGTATGTTGGGGGGATCAATTGAAATTTTAGCTTGTTTACTCTTCACATTTAAAATCAGGTTAGTACAAAAAAACTCACCGTTCTGCAAAACTATGTAACGTTCAAAATCCAACAACAGGGGGGTGTAAGGAACCACATTCTTATGATCAGCAAGAACTGCTTCAAAAGGTTTTACTACTTGTCTTGAAATTAGAAACGTTTGGAAATATGACAAGAAGCTTCAGTAAATGTATTTCATTACATAAAAATAAAAGTCATGCAGGTAAACCAGCATTACTTAATGTTTTTTCTTTCATTTTTGTTTCGCAAAAGAAAAGCTGAAGATCAACTTTTAACAGTATGCAAGAACTGAAGCATGCATGTGTAATGCACGCCAAACAGGAAGAAAATTTCTGCAATTGTTTGTCTTCCTGAATATTATGCAAAGTATTCTTGATTACTAAAGACGTAAAATAACACCTTACTGTGTTTCCTGCACTTGTTTTCAGACCAGCATGCGATTTCCCCAAACACAAAAATCTGGTTGCGATAATACGTAAGTACCGTTATTTACTTGAAACATCAGTCTAAATATTAATTGTGCCCTTGAAATACTGTTGCCGTTTTGACAAAACAAAACCTGAATTGAAAAAGGAATGATTTGAAGAAGTGAAGTATTGTACAGATTTCAAAGACAGCTATTGGCACTACAATGTAAGTAGAAATGTATACATGCAAGGAAAATTTGAAATGCTTTATACTACTAGTTAAAATAGCTTATTGTTAACTTTTTGCTTTATCAGAAAATTTAAAGAACTAGGAAATTATTTCTAATTTGTCTTTATAATGTTTACTAAAGCAATGTTAGTCAATGACTTGTTTAATGGATTGCGAGTCATGTACAAGACGGACTACTGAATGTTATTTCTGTTTACCTACGTTTGTTGAATTTCTTTTATTAGTACTGATTTAAAACAAGGGAAAGAAAGGGAAGGGAAATCTCTGTTTTTTGTCAAGGGAGGAGAGGCTTAAGAGTATTCTAACTGCCCTGAAAACTCTTTAAGATACTCTAAATACTATTTGATTAATACTTACCTAAGGTAAGTCTTGATTACCATATAGGTACCTTCACATTCATTCTAGACCTGATGTGATTCTTGAAGCAGGAAGTGCCCTATGCAGGATGGGAATTGTAAGGGTGATCATAGTTCATTCTTAGACTCTGCTTTGTAAATCTATATATATGTAAAAGCACTGCACACTAGAATGTACGGCGCGTCTACTCAGAGTCAGGATACCACTGATAAGCCATGTCTTTTCATAAGTGTAAGTTGAAGTTGGTGAGCTAAAGAGTGGAAAAGTAAAGGAAGACAGTACACCTACAGTAAATTCATATTTCATTGGTAATCACTCATTATCTCCTGTAGAGTCCTTTTAGTCAAGTTATTTTAGTAATCTATTTGTTGTTGGCTTATTTACTGTATGCTCCTCTGTTGCATTTAATTTATCCAATGACATATCTGACATGTTTGGGATCTCTTAAGGGTAACTAAATATTGGATATTTTCAAAGTCAACATAATTGTTTACACTACTAACATTCCATCCTGATATATAAAATACTACAGAATAATAGAATAAAATAGAATTTCATATAATAATTTAACATATGGAGCTCAGTTGATATTGTTGGATTAGGAATGACTTTCATTCCATGTTTAATGGGAAATTCATATTTACTTATATTTGATACTTTAGAATTAATGTTTTATAGAAGTACTTTTTTAAAGGCTGACCAGAATTTACCATACTCATGTTTAAAAAAGAACATTAAATTGCATTCCCAAGTTTATGCACATAAAAATAACATCCAATGTTATCACAGAATATGGTATAACTACTATAATCAAAATAAAAAAAAAAGAAGCAAAAAGTTTCCTCCAACAATAACTTGAAATGGATTTAACATTCTTATCATTAAATACTAATGGCTTAAATAATGCAAATAAAAGATCAAACTTACTAAAATATTTAAATCTAAATAAAGCACAAGTAGTATTTCTCCAGGAAATGCATTTTAAGACTAATAATAGCTTTATTGGGAACCGTAAGGACTATACAGTCTTAGCTCAATCCTCCTAAAGAACAAAGACAAAAGGAGTATGAATTCTCTGAAAGAAAAACATAATCACTCCAAAAGTTATTTATAAATATGAAGACAAAGAAGGTCTATACTAGCATTTGTTATAATCAAATTTAATAACAGAATATGGACCTTAGCTAATATATATTGGTTCCCAGGAATTGGAACAGGAACAGTTAAAAAACACCTAGATTTTATTTAAAAGCAATTATAAAGGAAATCTTATACTGGTAAAAGACTTTAATTGTACCTTAGAAGCTTTTGAAACCACCAAGAAGTCTTTTCGCATAGCAACTATTTCAACATCCTTAAAAAAATGGATCAATTCATTTCATTTAATCAACACTTTTAAATCCTTATTACTTTCCAATAAAGACCATAGATTTGGAACACAAACCAGAATAGATAAAGTATTCGTAGTTTAAGATTTACAAACAAAAATTCTCAACTTCTCAATAGTTCCATGCCCCTTCTCAGATCGTGACTCTGATAATGAAGCTCCAAATAGAGTTTAAACCTTTAATCCTCTCAACTAGAATTCTATCATATATCACGAAAATTAAAGAATTCAGACCCTGGATGTTGTCAGAACTACAATTATTTCTTGAAATTAATAATACAACAGAAATCAGTAGAGTCATGGTTTGGGATTCATTAAAAGTGTATTTATTTGGTAAGACCCTTAGCTGGTACAAAAACAAAGTTAGAGAGTGGGAATCTGAATCATTAGACTTGCAAACCAGACCCTTGACAGCAAAATCTAAAAAAAATTCTGAATTGACCAGAAGTCAAAAAAGAAATAGAGGAATTAAATAAAAAATATAATGAAATTGTAACACACAAAACTTGTCTAGCCTTGGAAAAATTTAAAATAAACTCATTAGCCACATCCCCCAGATATCTAACATAACTTATCTACAAGAATTAAAATACAATCTAAAGCAAATAACATTAGTAGTATATATCATGAAAAGAAATGGGCAATTTATCAGATATAGGAAACATCCTTAAAACATTTCGGTTCCATTATATGGAACACTTCAAAAAAGAAGATTTAGATACCAACCAAATAAACTTTGATACAAACCTTATCAATATATGTAAAAAATTCCTGAAAACTTAAAACTAGACCTAAAAAAACCTATATCCTACAAATAAATTGTTGACAAGATAAAAGAAAGTAAATCTAGCAAAGCTCAAGGGATAGATGGTATAATTACGGAAATTTACAAACTCTTCCCTTAAACAGCAATCTCCCTTTTTCATAAAACTTTGATAGAAGTCCAGTCAGAAGCAAAAATACCACCCTCATGGAAACATTCTCTCATAACACCAATTCTAAAAGATAATAAACCATCAGACCTTTCATGCAGACTTGTATCATTACTGAATAATGATTAATAAATATTCATGTCAATACTAGCTAACAGAATGGACATCCCACTTTCCAAAACAATTAATAATGATCAAACTGGATTTTTATATAGCAGGTACACACATGATAATATTAAAAGGATACTTACTCTTATAAATTATGTGAATAAAGAATTAGACATAGCAAAAGCCTTTGATTCCCTCAACTGGGAATATCTATTTAAAACTTTAGCATTATTTGAATTTCTTCCTCCCTTCATCTTATTACTAAAAAAATATATATTAATAACTTAGCCTACATTAAATTAGGTCCTTTCACCTCAGAATCTATCCATATAATAAAAGGTACTAAACAAGTATGCCCCCCTTTCTCCTATTTTATTTGCTTTTGCTATAGAAATACCTGCAGAAGTAATACGCAATAATCCAAGAATAAAAGGAATAGAAGTCTTTGACCAGAACATATCTAAAATAATGCTTTTTGATGATGATATTTTATTAACCGTATGAAACTCCAGAGAGTCATTAGGAGAGCAAGAAGATGTAATGGAGAAATTTTATAAGATTTCAGGTCTACACTTTAATAGATCAAAATCAAAATTTCTATTTTTAAATAAGAAAAAAGAAGTACAAGTTACAGATAAATACAAGTTACAGATAAATCCATCATAGGAAAACAAGAACTTATGCTAAATTATTTAGGAATAGTGTTACACAAAAAATATAAACAAAACAATATTAATAAATTATAAAAACATTATTGAAACAATAAAAATATATATAGAAAAGTGGAACAAAAGTATATTAATGATTGCAATTAATAAAAATGGTCTTATTGCCAAAAATACTATATGTAGCATTAGCAATACAGTTAATTCCTGAAATATGCATTGTTAATGAAATAAACTCATGTTTAATAAAATTTTTATGGTATCCCAAAAAGAACAGAGTTTCTCTAACTTATCAAATTAGACCCTGGAAACAAGGAGGATTGAAATTCCCAGAAAGAGAAACATATATAAAAGCATCTGTGCTTAAAACTACAATAGACTGGATAAACCCAAATTATTTTGCCAACTGGAAAGAATTAACAATGGCTATATTAACAAATTAATTTAATCTGTTAATAATATTTTTAATAGTAGACAAATCAAACAAATCCTGGTACATAATATGCATAAGTATACAATATTTTATAATAACATCTTCTAAAACAACATTGATTAATCATTACATCAATTCCTTTAGGAAACTTATCAATGCAAACATAGATCTAAAACTTTTGTTTGATATTTCAACCCCATTTACCATCACTAAGAACTTTCCTCACAAAATATATAGGGAAACAATAACCTCCTGGGAACAAAATGGATTCTTATGCTGATTTCAATGTGTAAATAAATTAAATGTTTTATATATACATATGATAAAAACTGTTTACAATATTCCAACACAGGACTGGTTAACCTTACAAAGCATTCTAATGTACACTCAAGATTTATGGAGATTAATTAATAATTCCTCATTTAAAGATATTCTAAATCTAATAAGTTTTCTGTATTAATTTATATATAATAGTTGTGAAAAGAAAAATTCCATTTAAAAAAAATGATTTTGGCAATAGGATTGGCAGGAAGACTGGATGACTTTTGCCAAAGTACCAGCAGGCAAAATGGGAAGGAAGGCATAAAATATATTGGTGGTTCCTGCTGGAATTTATGCACAGGAAGGAAAAGAATGGGGAAAGGAAAGAGGGGATTGTGCTCTTTGACCAACAAAAGGTTTTGATATGGTAAAGTGGTAATTCCTATGGAAGACACTGCAGCAAAGGTTGGTACGGGAAAAGGTCATATATACGAGAATAGAGATACAAGCAGCAGACAGAAGTTTAACTATCTCTAGGCATTGTGACAGAGGAGCTGGGATTGAAATTCAAATAAAATTTAGCAATGCTTGAAGAAGAGGAAGATATGATACAATCTTGATTTGGTCATATGCAGATGTCTTCACATTAATGTTAGAGGATGTGGATGCAACAAAGGCAACTTTAAGAAAGACATTTAAGAAGTTTAAGGAAATGGAAGCACTCTGAAGGTACATCAAAAAGGATGGTAGTGAGATTATGGAAGGGGAGGAAGAATAGGTGGGATAACACATGTGGAGTTACCCAAGTACCTAAGGCTTTATGTTGGGAACACAGTGAATGAGATAGCAGGGAAATACCTGGAGGAATTTGGAAAAAAGTTAACAGATACTCTCCTGAGGGGGGATTAATGTAGCAAGGATGATGATGCTACCGATAATAGTTCACCTATTCTGAATCCTACAAACAGACCTTGAGGACAACGTTTACAACATATGCTGAAAGATATAAAGGACTGGGTCATTAAAGACTAGGGAAAACAGTGATTGAAGCAAAAATGAGAATAAATAGGAAAAGGGAGGGCCCTGGGGGCTCCCATATATTGCAATATATGAACTGGCAAGTATCATTATTCACTGGATATAAAAGGAACTGAAGGAGGTTAAGCAAAAGGGAGTATGTGAGAGGGAGACATGGAGACGATTGCTAAAAAAGAATTAAACAGCATTAAAAGAACTGGGGTGCAATAACTGGGGTGATGGAAATCTCATAAAACTGTGGGGAACTAATAGTTGGGTAGCAAAGATAAGAAAGAAAATTTAAAAAAAATCTGGAGAAGTGGAATAGGTCAAGATGAAGATTTAGCATGCACAGAAAAGAATGGTAGGAACATTTAAAAAAAAATGAAAGAGTTAATGCAGAAATACAGAATGAAAGCATTCCAATGGTGAAGCTGTATGGTATTCAGGGTCACCTGGGAAAAGATCACGGACATGGCAACACAGAAATTGAACAGGCAGGATGAAAGGGCAAAAAATGAGAGGATTTCACCCATGGTGAAAATGAAAGACATAAAGGAACAAAAGGCCAAACAGATCTATGAAGCATTAAGGGAAAAACAGGACATGGTCAAAGAAGAGAGAATGAGAAATAAGTGGGGAAGGGAGGAAGTGTTGAAGAAACTTCCAGGATACTAGTAGAAGACAACTCAGACTGTGAGGTACATAAAGAAAGAACATGGAATGGGAGATCAAAGTGAGTACTGCACAGATTGTATCCAACTCTTATGGGATTGTTAAAGGAAGGCAGGGAGGAGGACAATACATGCTGGAGGTATCAGGAGAAAAAGGCAGGGCTGATGCACATGTTCCTAGACTGCGGATGGGCACAGGCACAGAAGAAAGCAAAAAAAAAAGACTTTTGGGAAACGTAGTCCAAAAGGGAGCAGAATATACTTGGGAATTCTGTATATGTGACATAAACAAGATGACAGTATCTGGAAAAATAAAAATGAACATTACCAGACTGATAAGTACGGATGATAAAACCATCACCACTCAAAAATGAATGGAGACAAAAGCAATCCTTGAGCATAAGTTACACTAAATGTTCCTGTACATGGAAAATAGATGGCAGAAACTGACTAGAATGAGGAATGGACAGAAGGGAAAATGAAATAGCAATGGAAAGAGGTATTATAATATTACAAACTTGAAAATCATAGCAGATGGAAGGAGACAGAGAACCCAACACGAAACCAAGGGTTAATAGTAATAAGTTAGGAAATGAAGCAGCCAACTGCTGTTAAGACTACTATGCATGAGGACTACAAATCAAAGAAATACAGAGCATGGAGTTATTAATGTTTAAAAACAAATGTAACTCCCTTCAGTCTGGTCACATTTCCTAACTCACTCATGTCCTCTACTTACTTGTTTACTTCATTATTTAGGAGTACTAATTCATTTACTTACCCACTCACTCACTCGTGCCTTCCTTCATTCATTCATCCATTTATCTTTATTTGTCTTGACAACCAGAACAGGCTGACTGAATCAAAAATAGCCGTCTTCAGCAGCACCCTGAGAAGAAATGGTCCAAAATGAATTATAATCATTTAACTTATAATTAGTAATTGCATATGTACAACAGTAAAGAAATAAAGAAACACAATATATGCATAGTTACAGACAAAAGATAAACTCTTATCTAATAAATGTATTATTCAAAAAGAGAATAAAAAAAGAAAAAATGCATATCTGTACATATTTACTGTACTGTCATTCACTGTCAATGCCTAAAAAAATCTTTCTTGCTTGGAACTACCTCATATTATGAACTAAAACTAGTTAATAATGGCTCACAAAATAATGCACAATCCTGACAATGTACCTTCCCTAAAAAATCTTCTACAACCCTACTCTAACATCCGTACTCTTCGATCATCTAACAAAGACTTACTCCAAGTAACCAAAGTATCCAATACAGCAGGCAACTCTCTTTACTCTAACTTTGTTGCTAAAAGTTGGAATACCCTTCCATATAGTATTAGATCCATAAGCAATCTTAATCATTTCAAAATATCTCTCAAAAGGCACTTATTTGAATGCTGGCTTTGCACATATACCACTCTAGGTTAATTATTAACTTAACATTACTTATACAATTTGACTGTACATACTAACTTTGTTAACATATCCCTTCTAACAAGACTACTTCTCTATAAGTAGTTACATTCCTAGCTGTAATACTAACTATGCACTACTTTGCCCAAGTGATTCTCCCTGCTTAATTTCCTAACTAATGTTATGTTCCTCCACATACATAAATTCAACCACATATTTGTCTATATTCAAGTGTTTAAAGTCTTGTTCTATTTGATACTGTGTATTTAGTTTTGTTTTTACATTTTTATCCTGTAAATGCATTGACTCATTTTTTTTGTCTGTGTTGTTTACCATTTCTATTACTTGTTGTAATAATTTGTATGTAAGCTTAGAATGGAGCTGTTCTCCCCGAGCCTCCACTGAAATGGGCTCTGTCCCAGTCAAACCATCCCAGTAAATAAATGGAAAATAAATGAATAATTTACATGGAAGTGAATCATCCCCCTTTTTTCTGATTATAGGTTCATAGGAGGTTACTAGATCCCTTACAAGCCTAACCATATATATCCAGTTTTCCTCAACTGTCAGTAGTTAGGTGAGTGACATTTACAGAGGTAAGCAACTATGGTAGTTAATATCAGCTTCCTCTGTCTAGGAGGGATAAGGGCATCACGCCAGCAGTCAATTTGCGGTCACTTATCTATTGATCTAGGTTGCGTTTGAAGCATGTCAGGGAAGGACTCTGTTTCATGTGAATTAGAAGCTTGTATTTGTTTCAGTTTTGATTTCAGTAGAAAGACAGTTCCATAGATTAGCAATGCAGGTAGAGTGTAGAAAGTCATCAGTATAATTGAGGGTGCTGGTAGTAGAGAAAAGGGGGTTTCTATTAGATTGTCGAAACTCTGTTTACGCGAATACGAAATCATTGACATATATTGCACAAAATACATAATCAAACATGCAAAACTGTGAAATTCGAAATGTCGAAGTGTTTTATTGGCCCGTCTGCAGTATAGCTCCATAAAGTAAGTGTGCGATAGTTATGGACCTTATGGTTAGGGTGTGGGTTAAGATAAATGCATAGATAGATAATGTGTGTAAGATTTAGTGTAGTGTTATAAGTAGGGTTTTGTTAAATATATTTATGTGTATTATTTATTTTGTTTGGGTATATCTCCGTAGGGGAAGTGTACGGTAGTTACGGACCTTAGGGTTAGGGAGGGTTTAAGGATAGTGCATAGATAGTTGTGTATGTGGGGTTTAGTGTAGGGTTGAAAGTTGAGTTTTGGTGCTTTACTTTAGTTTTAGGAGTAAGGTTTGGTTAGTGTATGCATGTGGTTTATTTATTTTGTTTTGGGTAGGTAGTATGTAGCAGGTGGTGGGGTTGGGCGACTATGAACGTTCGATATTTTAAATTTCGCAGTTTAGTGCGTTCAGTGTTTTCGCGGTTTGAGTAATACGTGTCACTGTTTTGGTATTCGATGTAATGAATTTTCGTTGATTTAATATAGACTCGAGAAAAGGTGCTTTTGTTGAGAGCTTAACTGCATAGAAAGAATATAGTTTCCTACAAGCCCTTGTAATGTGGCATATTTGTTTGTACTGTAAAGTGTGTTTCAATAAGTTTTAGCTGTGTGAAGGTTAAATTATTTTGTAAATCTAAACAGTCAAGCTTAGGTATAACTGAATAGAGGTGTTTTCTGTTTGGACCATTTGCTGCTAAAGTTTTATCACCACTACTTTAGGACATCTCTGTTGAATTTACTTTTGCCTTCTATGACAATAAGAGAGGATAGCACCAGAGACCTATAATTGAAGTCAAAGTAAACTTTATTCAGATCAACAAATGCAATGTATCACTGGATGAAATTTCATTGCTTCAGTCTCATGTGCATTGAAAAACAATTTTCACAAAAGGGTGAAGGAAGCATATAATGGAAGAAATTCTGGACAGTACAGATATAAATACACACATAG
>NC_056749.1:336679030-336784030 GCF_019279795.1 Protopterus annectens
CTTATTAAGGAAGTAAAGTCTTATTCTGCTGATATGTAAGAATTATATTTTTGTAAAATTGCCTGGCTTGCATTGCTTCTAGAACCATCAGGAAATGCAGACCTGTTACAAGTATATTGTTTTCACTTGTTTTGTTTAAATAAATAAATAAATGTTGCATAGAATTATTTATTTATTTAAACAAATTGATCACTGTTCAGTCTGCACTTGTTACAGAAACTCCATTTGCTTCACAAAGCCTTGTGTGTTGTGAAATTTGTGACCTTATTTCAAATGACTTCTAATATTCTCTGCATTTCACCTTTCCAGCTCCCTGGCTGCTGTGCGCTCCTGCCCTGGTGTGCTTACTCTGTTCTTAACTCTATCAATACTTTGAACATTGACCTGCCTCTCGCCCTACTGGTATCTGATGATTCCTGGCCTTGCTTACAGTGACTGAAAGTCTGCCTGCCTCCCATATTTCCTCCTCGGAACTGAAATAGTTCTTAACTCTATCAATACTTTGAACATTGACCTGCCTCTCGCCCTACTGGTATCGGATGATTCCTGGCCTTGCCTACAGTGACTGAAAGTCTGCCTGCCTCCCATATTTCCTCCTCACTCAAGGAACTGAAAAAAGTTCTTAACTCTATCAATACTTTGAACATTGACCTGCCTCTCGCCCTACTGGTATCGGATGATTCCTGGCCTTGCCTACAGTGACTGAAAGTCTGCCTGCCTCCCATATTTCCTCCTCACTCAAGGAACTGAAAGTAGGTAGTGAGCTTTGCATTGTTGATTCAATAAGCCACTGCTAAAGTCTACCTACTGAGTCCAATAATTTGCCTGTGCTTGTGTGCCTAGCAGCCAGTACCTCTACTCCTCTGATCCTCTACCACCCCTCCACTCTCACCATTACACTATTCCTCCTTTTCCTTGCCACCTTTCCCTGTCCCTTTTCTGCTTTTCCCTTCTCTCCCTCATTTACCTGCCCTGGTCACTAGGTGGCGCTCTCCTCACTCTCTTATTTCCTCGCTACTTCCTATGCCCCAGATTAGCATTTAAAGTTTATGCTGGTTCTCCTATCTCCCTCAGCCTATATATTCTACCTTACAGTCTGCCTATCTCCTTGCCAATAGTGCTAGTACTGCTCCAGTATCTTGCCTGTCTTTCTCAGCTTCTCTTTTCTCCTTCTGCATCTTTCTGATCTACACCTGCATACCATCTCCTATTCCACTGCTCTACTTGGGTTTCCTTTCCCATACACTTTCTGCTCCTGCCATACCTACCTGCATTTCTGATTGTCTCCTCTCTCCACCTCTGTTTCTACCTGCTCCGTTCGCCCTACGGGCTCACTCCGCTCCCCTCCCTACCCCCAATTCCCACCCACCCCAGGGGTCCTACCCTTATACCTCTCTTGCCACACCCCTATCCCATCCTTCCAATCCTTCTCCTTCCTGCTCAAACTTCCTCCCACCCATGCACACACCCTTTAACACTACACACTCCCACTGTGCTCTACCTATTCTCCTCCTCCCTACATCTTGTTACTTAATCATCTCACTTTAAACCTTTATCCCTTCACTGTATTACTACTATACCGTCTTCGCCTACTCCTTTTATACTTTCTTATCTATTGAACATTAGTATACCCCCTTCTACATCTTGCCCCCCATATCTTCCACATCCGTCTCTTACTTCTCACACTCATCTTACAATGGCTCCATACCTGCCAACCCAGATCTTACTCTCATTCTTACTGTTTACCACTCTATTCTCAGTCTATCTCCTGTCCTGTTACGAAATCACTTGATGCCCAAACTCTCCATCCTCACAAACACACCTCTCCACTTCTCCGCCCACTTATTCCATATCCTTTTACTTCTCCTATCCCCAACTATCATCTACCTAAATTCCACAGACCTAGACATCTCAACTATGTCATAACATCTGATAATAAAACCAAAATACTAACCTTACAAAGATACTATCTTAAAATCAAATGTAGCAATCCTACCCTTCAAGATGGTGACATCCATCCTAACCCTGGCCCTTCTCTCCCCTCCCCCCTGGTGCCTATGCCTAAAACCAATAATAGCTTGTTAATAGGACATCTGAATACCCAAAGTTTAAACAACAAAGTACCATACCTTCATGCACTCCTTCACACACACCCATTTGATATTCTTTGCCTCTCAGAGACCTGGCTAAAACCTAGCACTAAAGACTCTGAGATTATTCCCCAAGGTTACAATATAGTAAGGCTCGACCGCCCCAAAAGAAAAGGTGGTGGACCCATTTGATATTCTTTGCCTCTCAGAGACCTGGCTAAAACCTAGCACTAAAGACTCTGAGATTATTCCCCAAGGTTACAATATAGTAAGGCTCGACCGCCCCAAAAGAAAAGGTGGTGGTGTTGCAATTCTCTTTAGAAATCATCTAAATATCACTACCCTTCCAGCCTCTCCAACTCAAGATAGCAGGATAGAAGCCATCATCATCAAACTCCAATTAAACTCCAAAAAATCCCTTAATATCATCTGTATGTACCTGCCTCCTGGTAACAATATACCAACCCTTGAAGATTATCTTAGTTACATATCAGCCACTTATCCTCAGGAAACTATCATACTAGGTGACCTGAACATAGATTGGAATAGTATTAATGAAGAAAACCCTTCATCTCATATCAACCTACATGGTTTCACCCAAACCATCACCTCAACTACTAGGCTTGATAAACATACCAAAAGAGAAAGCATTCTGGACTGGATACTTATAAACAGAGTAAAAAATAATTACAAATTAGGAACCTTGCCAGACGATATCAGTGACCACTCTCTAACTTTTATTACAAGAGAAAAAGCTGATTGGCTTAACCCCCACATTACTAGAAAAATACGTACCTCCAAACATTTTAATCTGGACCTATTTCAAATTGAACTCAGGGCATGTAACTGGAACCCCTTAAAAACTCTTCCTCTTGAAAATGCAGTACTACATTTTAACAAAACGTTCTTATCCATTCTTGGCAAACATGCTCCTGAACGTATTATTAGAATGAAATCTAATATGGCCCCTTGGCTGTCTAATGAAACCAAAAAGCTCATTCTCACTAGAAATAAAATCTGGGCTAGATGGAGATCCCACAGAACTAACACTGATCTTCTAAACTTCCGACAGCTTAGAAATCTAACTAAAAAGGCAGTGATAACCGACAAAAAGAAATTTTATATCAAACTTCAACAAACTCATCTTAATAATTCAAAACTATTCTGGTCCTCAGTCAATAAACTCCTCTCCCAGGAACTTCCAAAACACCTTCCCACTAAATGCAGACCCTGATACACCACAACAGACTGCAGATACCTTTAACTCTTTCTTCACAGAAACTATTCAAACTCTAGCTAAACAACTTAATGCCAACGACTTCTGTCCACCTAGTAACCAAACTAACTCCTCCTTTAAATTTTCACTACAACCTATCCCTACATCATACATTCACAAACTTCTTCTCAAACTAAAACCGTGTACCCCCTCTGCCGATAAGCTCCCATCTCTTTTTCTTCAAAAGGCTGCCAAGGTTATTGCTTATCCTATCTCTATTCTCATAAATAGGACAATCAAAGAAGGAATCATCCCTGAAATCTGGAAGGTCTCTCATATTATCCCACACAAAGGTGGACACTCAACTGACTATGCTAACTATAGGCCCATTGCTCTCTTCTCACCTTTGGCTAAGATCATGGAAAAATGTATCCACCTTCAACTTGTACAATATCTCTCTCATCACAACATAATAGCAAACTGTCAACATGGCTTTAGACCACATCACAGTACCACCACTGCCCTGCTTTCTTTTGTAGATACTATTAATCAGAACCGCAACAACAACTTACTGTCTTCTGCCCTCTTCATTGACCTGTCCAAAGCATTCGATATGGTTAACCACCCCTTGTTACTTAATACTCTTGAATCCCTCTCATTCGATATCCCAGCCATTAAATGGTTTAAGTCTTACCTCACAAATAGAAAACAAGCAGTTCTCTGGGAAAACCACACCTCTTCTCTTGCCTGTTACCATTGGTGTTCCACAAGGCTCTATCCTTGGTCCACTTCTCTTCTCCCTTTTCATTAATGATCTTCAGACAATAATCCCTCAAGCAACCTGCATTCAATACGCTGATGACTCTACGCTTATCTGCTCAGCATCTTCTACCCCAGAACTTATCTCACTCACCCAAACTGTGTTCAATGCCATAGAAACATGGTTCTCTAGTCGTTTCCTCTTACTAAATGCGAAAAAAACCAAACTTCTTTTTACCCCCACATGCAGGACCTCTCCCTTACATTTCTCTATCTCTTCCAACAGCGCCACTATCATCTCCCCAACAGCGCCACTATCATCTCCCCCTGACACATCAACTAAATTGTTAGGTATTACAATTGACAATAATCTCTCATTTGACCTACACATTAACAACTCCATAAAACTAGTTAACAAAGATAGGATCCCTATATCGAATTAGACCTTTTCTTACACCCTTGACTAGAACAAGGATCGAGGATCGCTCACTCCCATCTTATCTCCACTCTTTTTTATGCTTCTCCTATCTTTACCAATCTCAAAAAAACAAGCTTTCACAAACTGGCAACCTGCTATAATAACATTGCCCGCTTTGCTACCGGTAACCCATATAAAACACATCATTGCCTAAACTTAAAACTTTTAGGCTGGCCTGAGTTTCAGAACAATCTAATAATCCATCAACTCTGCATTGCCCATAAAATCTGGTACCAACCTAATAACCCCAATACTCTCACAACTCATAATCCCCTATAAAAATCTCAACTCTCTCCGCTCCTCCAGTAAACTTCTAATAAGTTCTATAAAATCAAATAATTATGCTGGTGACTCTCTATTTACCAATGCTGTAGGGACAAAATGGAATTTGTTACCTTCAAACATAACAAAGATTACTTCATTGCCTCACTGCATTTCCAAAATCACTGGCTTTGTTCTTGTAGTAAACCTGATTAGCCTTTCACTATAACTAACTATATAAAACTATCTCTCTTACTCCTTGATACACTTCTCACTATTTGTCTTCTCTTCTCTCCCACTACTTCTCTACCTGTTATCTGTATTGTTTGCTATTTTCTACATTAATCCCTAACTTTTCCCTTACTCTCTTTTCACTCTACTTTTTTTTTTTACATACTTTCCTTTATTTGCAATCTATTAAGCTTTTCTTTTTTCTGCCTTCTCTTTCTCAATTTGTACAATGTCATGTAGATAGTATTGTGTGTCATAGGAATTAACTCCTGTAGTAGTACTTTACATTGAAGGGTTTACTAGTTTTTGTTTTTTATTGCAAACCTTACTAACTCTAATATTATTATTATTATTACTGTTATTATTATCATTAGTCTATTTTGTTTTGTTAGTTTTTCTGTATGTATCTCACTCTGTGGAGCTTTTCTCCCCGGGCCGCTACTGAAAATGGAAATTTCTCCAGCTAGACTAGCCCAGTCAACAAATGTAAAATAAAATAAATAAAATATTTGCAGGAACTTTAATTTATTTTCAAAAGATTTTTCTCACTTTACTTGAGCTCAAAGTCAGCTGGTTTTACATTATTAGGGATTGTTTCTGCATTCTGGTGGGAGCAACCTGCTAAATGTAGCCCATCCAAGGTTGGAACTACTGGTCAACAGATTTTGTTTATCTGATCCGCATGAGGGTTTAACTTTATAACAGTCTTTCTTCTTATAAATGAATTATAATTTTGTAAGATGGTGCTCACTATTTCAGAGCTTACTTATTGCCTGGCTTGCATTGTTTCTACAGCTTCTGGAAAGGCAAAGCTGATATGAGGATATTTCTTTCCACTTGCTCTGTTTTACTGATATTTAACATTTCTGTGCTGCATTTATTATTTGCTTAAATGTATCATTTTTCAGTCTACACTTGATAAAGTCCATCTGTTTTGCAAACATTGTGTGCAGTGACCATTTCTCACGGATAGTTATCTCATTTCCTAAGATTCCTGATATTTGTAGGAACTAATACCTCTATTCTGAAGAATTTCTTACTGCACTTGAGGTCAAAGCAAGTTGGTCTTACATTGGCAGGATTTTTCTTGAACCCTGTGGGAGCAGGCTGCTAAATTCCTCCACTCCGAGGTGGGAACTACTGCTGCATAGCTTTTGTGTTTTTATCTGATTTGTCTAAGGGTGTAACTCCAGAAAACTCTTTTATCCTTCTGTTATGAATTACATTTTGAATGTCCGTGTTGATAGGCTTGCACTGTTTCCAAAACCATAAAACATAAAATTTGATATAAGTATATTTTTTGACTGGGTAACTTTTTCAGTGAATTTAAACAATTTTGAACTGAATTTATTTTCTTGAATTCATCCTTGTTCTCCTGCCTGCCATCTATTTTGCAATGTTTTTCTGTGTTGTGAACATTTCTCAGGTTTAGTGAACTTAATTGAAGACATTCCTGATATTTGCAGGAACTCTTACTTTTGTTCTAAAGCACTTGTAACTGCACTTGAGTTCAAAGACTGCTGGTTTTACATTGCAAGTATTTTTTTCCACTCTTGTTGAAGCAGGCTGCTGAATTCATCCCATCCAAGGTGGGAACTTGTGGTCCACAGCTTCTGTGTTTTATCTGATTTGCTTGAGTGTTTACATTTAGAAAGCCGTTCATCCCGCTGATCTGCAAGAATTATACTTTTGTTAAATTGCAGTCACTATTTCAGAGCTTCCTTGTTGCCTGGCTTGCACTACTTCTAAAACCATCTAGAAATACAGAGCTGATATAAGTATATTTTTTCACTTGTTCTGTTTCAGTGATATTTAACAATTCTGTGCAACATTTACTTATTTATTTACACAAATTAACCACCGTTTTTCAGTCTGCAGTTGTTACAGAAACCATTTGTTTCACAAAGTTTTTGTGTGTTGTGAAAATTTCTTAGGGTTAGTGAACTTATTTCAAAGGATTTCTGATATTTGCAGGAACTTTAAAGCTTTTCTCACTATACTTGAGCTCAAAACCAGCTGGTTTTACATTGGTAGGGTTTTTGTCTGCATTCTGGTGGGAGCAAGCTGCTAAATTTAGCCCATCCAAGGTTGGAACTACTGATTCATAGCTTTTGTGATTTTTATCTGATTGGCATGGGGTTTTATCTGATTGGCATGGGGTTTAACTATGTAACAGTCTTAAATCTTGTAAATGAATTATATTTCTGTAAGATATTTCTCACTATTTCAGAGCTTCCTTGTTGACTGGCTTGCATTGCTTCTACAACAGATATTTCTTTGCACTTGCTCTGTTTCAGTGATAATTAAAAATTTTGTGCAGCGTGTATTATTTGCTTGAATTGTATCAACATTTTGCAGCCTGCACTTGATAATCAAACTTTATCTGTTTTGCAAAAATGTGTGTTGTGAAAATTTCTCAGGGTTAGTTAACTCATTTCCAAAGATTCCTGATATTTGCAGGAACTATTTCCTTTGTTCTGAAGAATTTGTTACTGCACTTTAGGTCCTAGCAAGCTGGTTTAACATGATCCCTGGTGGGAGCAGGCTGCTAAATTTCATAGGTTAGTACTAAGTTCCAACACTCCAAGGTGCAAACAACTGGTACATAACTTTTTTGTTTTTATCTGATTTCTCCAATTTAACTGCAGAAACTTCTTTCTTCCTGCTGGTATGAATTACATTTTTGTAAAATTGTGCTCACTGTTTGAGAACTTCCTTGTTGCCTAGCTTGCAGTGTTTCTAAAACCATCAAAAAATAAAAGTTGGTATAAGAATATTTTTTTCACTGGGTCTGTTTCAGTGAAATTAAACAATTTTGTGCTGAATTAATTCATTTTTCTGGAATGTATCACTGTTCTCCAGCCTGTTATTTAAGATACATATTTTGTTTTGCAAAGTTTTCCTGTGTTGTGAACATTTCTCAGTGTTAGTGAACTTCTTTGCAGACATTCTTGATATTTGAAGGAACATTTGCTTCTATTCTAAAGCACTTGTAACTGCACATGTGTTCAAAGACAGCTTGTTTTACATTGGCAGTATTTTTGTTGTCTTTTTGAAGCTGGCTGCTAAATTCATCCCATCCAAGGTGGGAACTTATGGTACACAGCTTCTGTGTCTATCTGATTTGCTTTAGGGTTTAACTTTATTAAAGTCTTTCATCCTGCTGATATGCAAGAATTATATTTTTGTAAAATTGCCTGGCTTACATTGCTTCTAGAACCATCTGCAAATGCACAGCTGATAGAAGTATATTTTTCACTTGCTCTGTTTCAGAGACATTTAACAATTCTGTGCTGCAGTAGCATTTTTCAGCCTGCACTTGATTAAAAAAAGTCCATCTGTTTTGCAAACCTTTTGTGTGCTATGAACATTTATTAGGGTTAGTTAACTCATTTCTAAAGATTCCAGATATTTGCAGGAACTATTACCTGTATTCTGAAGAATTTGTTACTGCACTTGAGGTAAAAGCAAGCTGTTTTTTCTGCTTTTAAATTACCCCACTCCAAGGTGGGAACTACTGGTGCATACCTTTTTTATGTTTATCTGATTGGCTTAAGGGTTTAACTTTAGACAAGTCTTTCATCCTGCTGATATGTAAAAATTATATTTTTGTAAAATTGCCTGGCTTGCATTCCTTCTAGAACCACCTGGAAATGCAGAGCTGATAAGAAGTATATTTTTTTCACTTCTGTTTCAGTGATATTTAACAATTCTGTGCAACATGTATTTAGTTATTTACGCAAAGTAATCACTGTTTTTCAGTCTGCACTTGTTACAGAAACTCCTTTTGTTTCACAAAGTCTTGTGTGTTTTGAAATTAGTGAACTTATTTCAAAGGACTTCTAATATTTGCAGGAATTTTAATTTGTTTTCAAAAGATTTTCTCACTGTAATTGAGTTTCAAGGCAACTGGTTTTAAATTATTAGGGATTGTTTCTGCATTCTGGTGGGAGCAACCTGCTAAATTTAGCCTATCCAAGGTTGGAACTACTGGTCTACAGCTTTTGTGTTTTTTTGTCTGATTGGCCTGAGGGTTTAACTTTAGAACAGTCTCATCTTATAAAATCAGATTTTTGTATGATTGTGCTCACTATTTCAGAGATTCCTTGTTGCCTAGCTTGCATTGCATCAACAACATTTTTAAAGACAAAGCAGATATGAGGATATTACTTTGCACTAGCTCTCTTTCACTAATATTTACTAATTCTGTGCTGCATTTATTATTTGCTTGTATTTATCAGCATTTTTCAACCTGCATTTGATAAAGTTCCTCTCTTTTGAAAACATTTTGTGTGCTGTGAGCATTTCTCAGGATTAGTTAACTCATTTCTAAAGATTCCTGATATTTGCAAGAACTATTACCTCTATTCTGAAGAATTTGTTACTGCACTTGAGGTCAAAGCAAGCTGGTTTTACATTGGCAGGATTTTTCTTGAACCCCATGGAAGCAGGCTGCTTAATTCCACCACTGCAAGGTGGGAACTACTGGTGGATACCTCTTGTGATTTTATCTGATTTGTCTAAGGATGTAACTCCAGAAAAGTCTTTTATCCTACTGGTATGAATTACATTTTTAACATCAGTGTTACTAGGCTTGCACTGTTTACAAAACCATCAAAAAATAAAATTTGATAGAACCAGTCAAAAAATATACTTATATCTGTTTCACTGAAATTAAACAATTTTGAGCTGAATTTATTTATTTTCTTGAATTCATCACTGTTCTCCTGCCTGCCATTTATTAAAGAAACTTCATCTGTTTTGCAATGTTTTTCTGTGTTGTGAACATTTCTCAGGTTTAGTGAACTTAATTAAAGACATTCCTGATATTTACAGGTACTCTTACTTTTATTCTAAAGCACTTGTAACTGCACTTGAGTTCAAAGACAGCTGGTTTTACATTGCAAGTATTTTTTCCACTCTTGTTGAAGCAGGCTGCTGAATTCATCCCATCCAAGGTGGGAACTTATGGTCCACAGCTTCTGTGTTTTATCTGATTTGCTTGAGTGTTTAAGTTTAGAAAGTAGTTTATCCTGCTGATATGCAAGAATAATGTTTTTGTTAAATTGCAGTCACTTTTTCAGAGCTTCCTTGTTGCCTGGCTTGCACTGCTTATAAAACCATCTGGAAATACAGAGCTGATACAAGTATATTTTTTCACTTGTTCTGTTTCAGTGATATTTAACAATTTTGTGCAACATTTATTTATTTACACAAATTGATCACTGTTTTTCAGTCTGCACTTGTTACAGAAACTCAATTTGTTTTACAAAGTATGTGTTGCAAAAATTTCCAAGGGTTAGTGAACTTATTTCTAAGGATTTCTAATATTTGCAGTAACTTTATTTCTGATCAAAAGCTTTTCTCACTTTACCTGAGCTCAAAGGCAGCTGGTTTTACATTAGGGATTGTTTCTGCATTCTGGTGGGGGCAACCTGCAAATTTAGCCCATCCAAGGTTGGAATTACTGGTCTACAGCTTTTGTGTTTTTCTCTGATTGGCCTGAGGTTTGAACTTTAGAAAAGTCTCCTCTTATAAAAGAATCATATTTTTGTATGATTGTGCTCACTATTTCAGAGATTCCTTGTTGCCTACATTGCATTGCTTCTACAACATCTGGAAAGACAAAGCAGATATGAGGATATTACTTTGCACTTGCTCTTTTTCACTGATATTTAAAAATGATGTGCTGCATTTATTATTTGCTTGACTTTATCAGCATTTTTCAGCCTGCACTTGATAAACAAAGTCCAGTCTGTTTTGCAAACAAAATTCTGTATGCTGTGAACATTTATCAGGGTTAGTTAACTCCTTTCTAAAGATTCCTGATATTTTCAGGAACTATTATCTCTATTATGAAGAATTTGTTACTGCACTCGAGGTCAAAGCAAGCTGGTTTTACATTGGCAGGATTTTTCTTAAATGCTGGTGGGAGCAGGCTGATAAATTCCACCAATCCAAGTTGGGAAGTACTGGGGCATACCTTTTGTATTTTTTCTGATTGGCCTAAGGATTTAACTTTAGAAAAGTTTTCCATCCGGCTGATATGCAAGAATATTTTTGTAAAATTGCCTGGCTTGCATTGCTTCTAGAACCATCTGGAAGTACAGAGCTGATATATATTTTCAATTCTGTTTCAGTGACATTTCACAATTCTGTGCAATATTTATTTATTTACACCTAATTCCTGCTTTTCTGTCTGCACTTGTTACAGAAACTCCATTTGTTTCACAAAGTCTTCTGTGTTGTGAAATTAGTGAACTTATTTTTAAAAATGTTTAATATTTGCAGGAACTTTAATATCTGTTCAAACTCTTTTCTCACTGTACTTGAGCTCAAAGGCAGCTGGTTTTACATTATTAGGGATTGTTTCTGTATTCTGGTGGGAGCAACCTGCTAAATTTAGTCCATCCAAGGTTGGAACTACTGGTCCACAGTTTGTTTTTTATCTTATTGGCCAGATGGTTTAACTTTAGAACAGTATTTCATCTTATAAACAAATTTTGTAGGATTGTGCTCACTATTTGAGATTCCTTGTTGCTTAGCTTTCATAGCTTCTACAACATCTGGAAAGACAAAGCAGATATGAGGATATTAGTTTGCACTTGCTCTGTTTCACTGATATTCAGCAATTCTGTGCTGCATTTATTTGCTTGAATTTATCAGCATTTTTCAGCCTGCATTTGATAGTCCATCTGTTTTGCAAGCATTTTGTGTGCTGTGAACATTTCTCAGGGTTAGTTAACTCATTTCCAAAGATTCCTGATATTTGCAGGAACTGTTACCTCTATTCTGAAGAATTTGTTACTGCACTTTTAGGTCAAAGCAAGCTGGTTTTACATTGGCAAGACTTTTGTTGAACCCTGGTGGGAGCAGGTTGCTAAATTACAGCACTCCAATGTGGGAACCACTGGTGCATAACTTTTTTTATTTTTCTCTGATTGCCTAAGGGTTTAACTTTACAAAAATCTTTCTTCCTGCTGATATGTAAGAAATATATTTTTGCAAAATTGCCTGGCTTGCATTGCTTCTAGAATAATCTAGAAATGCAGAGCTGATGCAAGTATATTTTTCACTTGTTTTGTTTCAGTGATATTTAACAATTCTGTGCAAAAAATTATTTATTTATTTACACAAACTGATCACTGTTGTTCAGTCTGCACTTGTTACAGACCTCCATTTGTTTCACAATCTCTTGTGTGTGTTTAAAATTTCTTAGGGTTAGTGAACTTATTTCAAAGGACTTCTAATATTTGCAGAATGTTTAATTTCTGTTCAAAATCATTTCTCACTGTACTTGAGCTCAAAGGAAACTGGTTTTATATTAGAGATTTTCTGCATTCTGGTGGACCAACCTGCTAAATTTAGACCATCCAAGGTTGGAACTTCTGGTCTACAGCTTTTGTGTTTTTATTTGATTGGCCTGAGGGATGAACTTTAGAAAAGTCTTTCATCTTATAAAAAAGTAATATTTTTGTATGATTGTGCTCACTATTTCAGAGATTCCTTGTTGCCTAGCTTGCATTGTTTCTAAAATATCTGGAAAGACAAAGCAGATTTGAGGGTATTTTGCACTTGCTCTGTTTCACTGATATTTAACAATTCTGTGCTGCATTTATTATTTGCTTGAATTTATCAGCATTTTTCAGCCTGCACTTGATAAACAATGTCCATCTGTTTTGCAAACAACATTTTGTGTGCTTTGGACATTTATCAGGGTTAGTTAACTCATTTCTAAAGATTCCTGATATTTGCAAGAACTATTACCTCTATTTTGGAGAATTTTACTGCACTTGAGGTCAAAGCAAGCGTTTTACATTGGCAGGATTTTTCTTGAACCCTGGTGGGAGCAGGCTGCTAAATTCCACCACTCCAAGGTGGAAACTACTGGTGCATACCTTTTGTATTTTTATCTGATTGGCATAAGGGTTTAACTTTAGAAAAGTCTTTCATCCTGCTGATATGCAAGAATTATATTTCTGTTAAATTGCCTGGCTTGCATTGCTTCTAGAACCATCTGGAAATGCAGAGCTGATACAAGTATATTTTTTCACTTGTTTTGTTTCAGTGATATTTAACAATTCTGTGCAAAATGTATTTATTTATTTACAAACTGATCACTGTTCAGTCTGCACTTGTTACAGAAACTCCATTTGTTTCACAAAGTCTAGTGTGTTGTGAAATTTGTGAACTTATTTCAAAGGACTTCTAATATTTGCAGGGACTTTAATTTCTGTTCATAAGCATTTCTCACTGTACTTGAGCTTAAAGGCAGCTGGTTTTGCATTATTAGGGATTCTGCATTCTGGTGGGAGCAACCTGATATATTTAGCCCATCCAAGGTTAAAATTACTGGTCCACAGATTTTGTGCTTATCTGATCGGCATGAGGGTTTAACTTTATAACAGTTTTTCTTCTTATAAATGAATTATAATTCTGTAAGATAGTGCTCACTATTTCAGAGCTTACTTGTTGCCTGGCTTGCATTGTTTCTACAACTTCTGGAAAGGCAAAACTGATATGAGGATATTTCCTTGCACTGTTTCACTGATATTTAACATTTCTGTGCTGCATTTATTATTTGCTTGAATTTATCATCATTTTTCAGCCTGCACTTGATAAACAAAGTCCATCTGTTTTGCAAGCATTTTGTGTGCTGTGAACATTTCTCAGGGTTAGTTAACTCATTTCCAAAGATTCCTGATATTTGCAGGAACTAATACCTCTATTCTGAAGAATTTGTTATTGCACTTGAGGTGAAAGCAAGCTGGTTTTACATTGGGAAGATTTTTCTTGAACCCCATGGAAGCAGGCTGCTTATTTCCACCACTGCAAGTTGGGAAGTACTGGTGGATACCTATTGTGTTTTTATCTGATTTGTCTAAGGATGTAACTCCAGAAAAGTCTTTTATCCTGCTGGTATGAATTACATTTTTAACATCCGTGTTGCTAGGCTTGCACTGTTTACAAAACCATCAAAAAATAAAATTTGATATAAGTATATTTTTGGCCTGGGTCTTTCTGATTCAGTGAAATTAAGCACTTTTGAGCTGAATTTATTTTCTTGAATACATCACTGTTCTCCCACCTGCCATTTATTAAAGAAACTTCATCTGTTTTGCAATGTTTTTCTGTGTTGTGAACATTTCTCAGGTTTAATGAACTTAATTGAAGACATTTCTGATATTTGCAGGAACTCTTACTTTTATTCTAAAGCACTTGTAACTGCACTTGAGTTCAAAGACTGCTGGTTTTACATTGCAAGTATTTTTTCCACTCTTGTTGAAGCAGGCTGCTGAATTCATCCCATCCAAGGTGGGAACTTATGGTCCACAGCTTCTGTGTTTTATCTGATTTGCTTGAGTGTTTAAGTTTAGAAAGTCGTTCATCCTACTGATATGCAAGAATTATATTTTTGTTAAATTGCAGTCACTATTTCAGAGCTTCCTTGTTGCCTGGCTTGCACTGCTTCTCAAACCACCTGGAAATACAGAGCTGATAGAAGTATATTTTTTCACTTGTTCTGTTTCAGTGATATTTAACAATTCTGTGCAACATTTACTTATTTGCACAAATTAATCACTGTTTTTCAGTCTGCACTTGTTACAGGAACCATTTGTTTCCCAAAGTTTTTGTGTGTTGTGAAAATTTCTTAGGGTTAGTGATTTTATTTCTAAGGACTTCTGATATTTGCAAGAACTTTAAAGCTTTTCTCACTATACATAAGCTCAAAATCAGCTGGTTTTACATTGGTAGGGTTTTTGTCTGCATTCTGGTGGAAGCTAGCTACTAAATTTAGCCCATCCAAGGTTGGAACTACTGGTTACTAGGATTTATGTTTTTTATCTGATTTTCATGGGGTTTAACTTTAGAACAGTCTTAAATCTTGTAAATGAATTATATTTCTGTAAGATGTTTCTCACTATTTCAGAGATTCCCTGTTGACTGGCTTGCATTGCTTCTACAACATCTGGAAAGACAAAGGGGATATGAGGATATTTCTTTGCACTTGCTCTGTTTCAGTGATATTTAACAATTTTGTGCAGCATGTACTTGCTTGAATTTTATAAGCATTTTGCAACCAGCACTTGATAAACAATCTTCATCTGTTTTGCAAAAATGTGTGTTGTGAAAATTTCTTAGGGTTAGTTAACTCATTTCCAAAGATTCCTGATATTTGCAGGAACTATTTCCTCTGTTCTGAAGAATTTGTTACTACACTTCAGGTAACAGAAAGCTGGTTTAACATGGACAGGATTTTTCTTGAAACCTGGTGGGAGCAGGCTGCTAAATTCCACCACTCCAATGTGCAAACTACTGGTACATACCTTTTTTGTTTTTATCTGATTCCTTCAATGGTTTAACTGCAGAAAGATCTTTCTCCCTGCTGGTATGAATTACATTTTTGTAAAATTGTGCTCACTCTTTCAGAACTTCTTGTTGCCTGGCTTGCAGTGTTTCTAAAACCATCAAAAAATAAAATTTGGTATAAGTATATTTTTTTGCACTGGGTCTAATTGTTTCAGTGAAATTAAACAATTTTGTGCTGAATTTATTCATTTTCTTGTATTTATCACTGTTCTCCAGCCTGCTGTTATTAAAGATACTTCATTTGTTTTGCAAAGTTTTTCTGTGTTGTGAACATTTCTCAGGGTTAGTGAACTTCTTTGCAGACATTTCTGATATTTGAAGGAACTTTTGCTTCTACTCTAAAGCACTTGTAACTGCACTTGAGGCCAAAGACAGCTGGTTTTACTTTGGCAGTATTTTTATTGTGATCTTGTTGAAGCAGGCTATGAAATTCATCCCATCCAAGGTGGGAACTTATGGTACACAGCTTCTGTTTGTATCTGATTTGCTTGAGGGTTTAACTTTAAGTCTTTCATCCTGCTGATATGTAAGAATTATATTTTTGTAAAATTGCCTGGCTTGCATTGCTTCTAGAACCTCCTGCAAATGCACAGCTGATAGAAGTATATTTTTTCACTTGCTCTGTTTCAGAGATATTTAACAATTCTGTGCTGCAGTTATTTGCTTGAATTTACCAGCATTTTTCAGCCTGCACTTGATAAAAAAAGTCCATCTGTTTTGCAAACCTTTTGTGTGCTATGAACATTTATTAGGGTTAGTTAACTCGTTTCTAAAGATTCCTGATATTTGCAGGAACTATTACCTCTATTCTGAAGAATTTGTTACTGCACTTGAGGTAAAAGCAAGCTGTTTTTTCTTGAATCCTGGTGGGAGCAAGCTTTTAAATTCCCCCACTCCAAGGTGGGAACTACTGGTGCATACCTTTTGTATTTTTATCTGATTGGCCTAAGGGTTTAACTTTAGAAAGTCTTTTATCCTGCTGATATGTAAGAATTATAATTTTGTAAAATTGTCTGGCATGCATTGCTTTTAGAACCATCTACAAATGCAGAGCTGATATAAGTATATTTTTCACTTGTTTTGTTTCAGTGATATTTATCAATTCTATGCAACATTTATTTGTTTATTTACACAAATTAATCACTGTTTTTCAGTCTGCACTTGTTACAGCAACTCCATTTTTTCACAAAGTTTTGTGTGTTGTGAAAATTTCTTTGGGTTAGTGAACATATTTCAAAGGAGTAATATTTGCAGGAACTTTAATAATTTCTGTTCAAAAGCTTTTCTCACTGTACTTGAGCTCAGAGGCAGCAGACTTTACATTATTAGGGATTCTTTCTGCATTCTGGTCAGAGCACTCTGCTAAATTTAGCCCATCCAAGGTTGGAACTACTGGTCCACAGCTTCTGTTTTTTTATCTGATTGGCCTGAGGGTTTAACTTTAGAACAGTCACATCTTCTAAAATAATTATATTTTTGTATGATGCTCATTATTTCAGAGATTCCTTGTTGCCTAGCTTGCATTGCTTCTACAACAACTGGAAATACAAAGAAGATATGAGGATATTTCTTTGCACTTGCTCTGTTTCACTGATATTTAGCAATTCTGTTCTGCATTTATTTGCTTCAATTTATCAGCATTTTCAGCCTGCATTTTATAAAGTTCAACTGTTTTGCAAACATTTTGTGTGCTGTGTACATTTCTCAGGGTTAGTTAACTAATTTCTAAATTTTCCTGATATTTGCAGGAACCTCTATTCTGAAGAATTTCTTACTGCACTTGAGCTCAAAGCCAGCTATATTTACATAGGTAGGGATGTTTTTCTGCATTCTGATGGGAGCAAGATGCTACTCCATCCAAGGCTGGAACTACTGATCCACAGCTTTTGTGTTTTTCTGATTGGCCTGAGGGTTTAAGTTTAGAACAGTCTTTCATGTTATAACAGAATTATATTTTTGTAAGATTGTGCTCACTATTCGAGAGCATCCTTTGCCTGGTTTGCATTGCTTCTACAATACCATCAAAAATAAAATTTGATAGTACCAGTCATATTATATGCACTTGCTCTGTTTCACTTAAATTAAACAATTCTGTGCTGCATTTATTTTCTTGAATACATCAGCATTTTTCAGCCTGCCATTGATCAAAGACTCCATCTGTTTTGCAATGTTTTTCTGTGTTAGCATTTCTCAGAGTTAGTTAACTCATTTCCAAATATTCCTGATATTTGCAGGAACTATTTCCTCTGTTCTGAAGAATTTGTTACTGCACTTGAGGTCAAAAGAAGCTGATTTTACATTGTTAGGATTTTTATTGAACCCTGATGGGAAAAGGCTAATAAATTCCACCCATCCAATGTGGGATCTACTGGTGCATACCGTTTGTTTTTATCTGATTGACCTAAGGGGTTAACTTTAGAAATGTGTCTTATCCTGCTGGTATTAATTTTTCTAAAATTTTGCTCACTCTTTTAGAACATTCTTGTTTCCTGGCTTGTAGTGTTTCTAAAACCGTCAAAGAATAAAATTTGGTACAAGTACATTTTTTTTTGCACTGGGTCTGTTTCAGTGAAATTAATTTTGAGCTGAATTTATTTTCTTTAATTCATCACTGTTTTCCTGCCTGCTGTTATTAAAGAAACTTCATCTGTTTTGCTATGTTTTTCTATGCTGTGAACATTTCTCAGGGTTAGTGAACTTAATTGGAGACATTCCTGATATTTTCAGAAACTCTTACTTTTAGTCTAAAGCACTTGTAATTGCACTTGAGTTCAAAGGCAGCTAGTTTTACAATGCGAGTATTTTTTTCCACTCTTGTTGAAGCAGTCTGCTGAATTCATCCCATCCATGATGGGAACTTGTGGTCCACAGGATGTTTTTATCTGATTTGCTTGAGGGTTTAACTTTAGAAAGTATTTCATCCTGTTGATATGCAAGAATTATATTTTTGTAAAATTTAAGTCACTATTTCAGAGCTTCCTTGTTGGCTGGCTTGCATTGCTTTTAAAACCATCTGGAAATACAGAGCTGGTACAAGTACATTTTTCATTTGTTCTGTTTCAGTGCTATTTAACAATTCTGTGCAACATTTATTATTTTATTTACTTGAATTAATTACTGTTTTTCAGTCTGCACTTGTTACAGAAACTCCATTTGTTTCACAAAGTCTTGTGTGTTGTGAAATTAGTGAACTTATTTCAAAGGACTTCTAATATTTGCAGGAACTTTAATTTATTTTCAAAACATTTTCTCACTGTACTTGAGCTCAAAGGTAACTGGTTTTACATTATTAGGTATTGTTTCTGCATTCTGATGGGAGCAAGCTGCTAAATTTAGCCCATCCAAGGTTGGAACTACTGGTCCACACCTATTGTGTTTTTTATCTGATTGGCATGAGGATTTAACTTAAACAGTCTCATCTTATAAAAGAATCATATTTTTGTATGATTGTGCTCACTATTT
Organism: Protopterus annectens; assembly: GCF_019279795.1. Classification (NCBI taxonomy): domain Eukaryota; kingdom Metazoa; phylum Chordata; order Ceratodontiformes; family Protopteridae; genus Protopterus; species Protopterus annectens. Next base: position 336,697,899 of record NC_056749.1, read on the forward strand.
CAGAGATTCCTTGTTGCTTGGCTTGAATTGCTTCTACAACATCTGGAAAGACAAAGCAGATATGAGGATAGTGCTTTGCACTTGCTGTTTCACTGATATTTAACCATTCTGTGCTGCATTTATTTGCTTAACTTGATCAGCATTTCTCAGCCTGCACTTGATAAAGTCCATCTGTTTTGCAAACATTTTGTGTGTTGTGAACATTTCTCAGGGTTAGTTAACTCATTTCCAATGATTCCTGATATTTGCAGGAACTATTACCTCTGTTCTGAAGAATGTGTTACTGCACTTGAGGTCAAAGCAAGCTGGTTTTACATTGGCAGGATTTTTCTTGAACCCTGGTGGAAGCAGGCTGATTAATTCCACCACGCCAAGGTGCAAACTACTGGTACATACCGTTTTTGTTTTTATCCGATTTCTCCAATGGTTTAACTGCAGAAACGTCTTTCTTCCTGCTGGTATGAATTACATTTTTGTAAAATTGTGCTCACTCTTTGAGAACTTCCTTGTTGCCTGGCTTGCAGTGTTTCTAAAACCAGCAAAAAATAAAATTTGGTTCAAGTATATTTTTTTATACTGGGTCTAACTTTTTCAGTGAAATTAAACAATTTTGTGCTGAATTTGTTTTCATTTTCTTGAATTCATCACTGTTCTCCAGCCTACTATTATTAAATATACTTCTATTGTTTTGCAAAGTATTTCTGTGTTGTGAACATTTCTCAGGGTTAGTGAACTTCTTTGCAGACATTCCTGATATTTGAAGGAACTTTTGCTTCTACTCTAAAGCACTTGTAACTGCACTTGAAGCCAAAGACAGCTGGTTTTACTTTGGTAATATTTTTATTGTGGTCTTGTTGAAGCAGGCTACTAAATTCATCCCATGCAAGGTGGGAACTTATGGCACACAGCTTCTGTGATTGTATCTGATTTGCTTGAGGGTTTAACTTTAAGTCTTTCATCCTGCTGATATGTAAGAATTCTATTTTTGTAAAACTGATTGGCTTGCATTGCTTCTAGAACAATATGCAAATGTGCAGCTGATATAATTATATTTTTCACTTGCTCTGTTTCAGAGGTATTTAACAATTCTGTGCTACCATTATTATTTGCTTGAATTTACCAGCATTTTTCAGTCTGCACTTGTTACAGCAACCATTTGTTTTGCAAACCTTTTTGTGCTATGAACATTTATCAGGGTTAGTTAAGTCATTTCTAAAGATTCTTAATGATTCTTAATATTTGCAGGAACTATTACCTCTATTCTGAAAAATTTGTTACTGCACTTGAGGTCAAAGCAAGCTGTTTTTTTTTTTCTTGAACACTGGTGGAAGCAAGCTTCTAAATTCCACCACTGCAAGGTGGGAACCACTGGTGCATACCTTTTGTATTTTTTCTGAATGGCCTAAGGGTTTAACTTTAGAAAAGTAAAGTCTTATCCTGCTGATATGTAAGAATTATATTTTTGTAAAATTGCCTGGCTTGCATTGCTTCTAGAACAATCTGGAAATGCAGAGCTGATATAAGTATATTTTTTCACTTGTTTTGTTTCAGTGATATTTAACAATTTTGTGCAACATTTATTTATTTATTTACACAAATTGATCACTGTTTTTCAGTCTGCACTTGTTACAGAAACTCCATTTGTTTCACAAAGTCGTGTGTGTTGTGAAAATTTTCTAGGGTTAGTGAACTTATTTCAAAGGATTTCTAATATTTGCAAGAACTTTATTTCTGTTCAAAAGCTTTATTCACATTACCTGAGCTCAAAGGCAGCTGGTTTTACATTATTAGGGATTGTTTCTGCTTTCTGGTGGGAGCAACCTGCTAAATTTAGCCCATCCAAGGTTGCAATTACTGGTCTACATCTTTTGTGTTTTTATTTGATAGATCTGAGTGTTGAAATTTAGAAAAGTCTTTCATCTTATAAAATAATCCTACTTTTGTATGATTGTGCTCACTATTTCAGAGCTTACTTGTTGCCTGGCTTGCATTGTTTCTACAACTTCTGGAAAGGCAAAGCTGATATGAAGATATTTATTTGCACTTGCTCTGTTTCACTGATATTTAACAATTCTGTACAGCATTTATTTGCCTTGAATTTATCAACATTTTTCAGCCTGCACTTGATTAACAAAGTCCCATCTGTTTTGCAAACAAAATTTTTTGTGCTATGAACATTTATCAGGGTTAGTTAACTCATTTCTAAAGATTCCTGATATTTGCAGGAACTATTACCTCTATTCTGAAGAATTTGTTACTGCACTTGAGGTCAAAGCAATCTTGTTTTACATTGCCAGGATTTTTCTTGAATGTTGGTGGGAGCAGAGCTGATAGATGTATATTTTTTCACTTGTTCTGTTTCAGTGATATTTAACAATTTTGTGCAACATATTTGTTTATTTACATGAATTATTCACTGTTTTTCAGTCTGTGAAAAAAATGGAGTTGCTGTAACAAGTGCAAAGTCTTGTGTGTTGTGAAAATTTCTTTGGGTTAGTGAAAATATTTCAAAGTTCTCTTAATATTTGTAGGAAATTTAATTTCTATTCAAAAGCTTTTCTCGCTGTTCTTGAGCTCAAAGGCAGCTGGCTTTACATTATTAGGGATGGTTTCTGCATTCTGTTGGGATCAGTTTGCTAAATTTAGCCCTTCCAAGGTTGGAACTACTGATCCACAGCTTTTGTGTTTTTTTATCCAATTGGCCTGAGGTTTAACTTTAGAACAGTCTTTCATCTTATAAAAGAATTATATTTTTGTATGATTGTGCTAACTATTTCAGAGATGCCTTGTTGCCTAGCTTGCATTGCTTCCACAGCATCTGGAAATACAAAGCAGATATGAGGATATTTCTTTGAACTTGCTCTGTTTCACTGATATTTAACAATTCTGTGCTGCATTTATTATTTGCTTGAATTTATAAGCATTTTTCAGCCTGCATTTGATAACTGTTTTGCAAACATTTCATAACTAATTTCTAAAGATTCCTGATATTTGCAGGAACTATTACCTATATACTAAAGAATTTATTACTGCACTTGAGCTCAAAGCCTGATGGTTTTACATTGGTAGGGATTTTTCTGCATTCTGTTGGGAGCAAGCTGCTCGTCCATCCAAGGCTGGAACTACTGATCCACAGCTTTTGTGATTACCTGATTGGCCTGAAGGTTTAGAACAGTCTTTCATGTTATAACAGAATTATATTTTTGTAAGATTGTGCTCACTATTTCAAAGCTTCCTTATTGCCTGGTTTGCATTGCTTCTACAATATCTGAAAAGACAAAGCTGGTATGAAGATATTACTTTGCACTTGCTCTGTTAATTCTGTGCTGCATTTATTATTTGCTTGAATACATCAGCATTTTTTCAGCCTGCACTTGATCAACTCCATCTGTTTTGCAAACAATGTGTGTGTTAGCATTTCTCAGAGTTAGTTAACTCATTTCCAAATATTCCTGATATTTGCAGGAACTATTACCTCTGTTTTGAAGAATTTGTTACTGCACTTGAGGTCAAAGGAAGCTGATTTTACAATGTTAGGATTTTTATTTTGGTGGGAAAAGGCTGCTAAATTCCACCCCTCCAACGTGGGATCTACTGGTGCATACCATTTTGTTTTTACCTGAGTTACCTAAAGGGTTAACTTCAGAAAAGTCTTATCCTTGTTTCCTGGCTTGCAGTGTTTCTAAAACCATCAAAAAATAAAATTTGGTATAAGTAATTTTTTTGCACTGGGTCTAACTGTTTCAGTGAAATTAAATAATTTTGAGCTGAATTTATTTTCTTGAATTCATCACTGTTCTCCTGCCTGCCATTTATTAAAGAAACCATCTGTTCTGCAATGTTTTTCTGTGTTGTGAACATTTCTCAGGTTTAGTAAACTTAATTGAAGACATTCCTGATATTTGCAGGAACTCTTACTTTTATTCTAAAGCACTTGTAAATGCACATGAGTTCCAAGACGGCTGGTTTTACATTGCAAGTATTTTTTTCCACTCTTGTTGAAGCAGGCTGCTGAATTCATCCCATCCAAGGTGGGAACTTATGGTCCACAGCTTCTGTGTTTTATCTGAGTTGCTTGAGTGTTTAAGTTTAGAAAGTCATTCATCCTGCTGATATGCAAGAAGTTTGTTTTTGTTAAATTGTAGTCATTTTTTCAGAGCTTTCTTGTTGCCTGGCTTGCACTGCTACTAAACCATCTGGAAATATAGTATATTTTTTCACTTTTTCTGTTTCAGTTATATTTAACAATTCTGTGCAACATTTATTTGTTTACTTACACTACTCGCTGTTTTTCAGTCTGCACTTGTTACAGAAACTCCATTTGTTTCACAAAGTTTTTGTTATTTTGTGAAAATTTCTTAGGCTTATTGAACTTATTTCAAAAGACTTCTGATATTTGCAGGAACTTTGAGAAGCTTTTCTCAATGTACTTGAGCTTGAAACCAGCTGGTTTTACATTGGTATGTTTTTATTCTGCATTCAGGTGGGAGCAAGCTGCTAAATGTAGCCCATCCAAGGTTGGAACAGGAACATAGATTTTGTGTTTATCTGATTGGCATAAGGGTTTAACTTTAGACAAGTCTTTCATCCTGCTGATATGTAAGAATTATATTTTTGTAAAATTGCTTGGCTTGCATTGCTTCTAGAACCATCTGGAAATGCAGAGCTGATAAGAAGTGTATTTTTTCACTTGTTCTGTTTCAGTAATATTTAACAATTCTGTGCAACATGTATTTATTTATTTACACAAATTAATCACTGTTTTTCAGTCTGCACTTGTTACAGAAACTCCATTTGTTTCACAAAGTCTTGTGTGTTGTGAAATTTGGGAACTTATTTCAAAGGACTTCTAATAACTGCAGTAACTTTAATTTATTTTCAAAAGATCTTCTCACTGTACTTGAGCTCAAAGTCAGATGTTTTGCATTATTAGGGATTGTTCCTGCATTCTGGTGGGAGCAACCTGCTAAATTTAGCCCATCTAAGGTTGGAACTACTGGTACACAGATTTGGTGTTTATCTGATCGGCATGAGGGTTTAACTTTATAACAGTCTTTCTTCTTATAAATGAATTACAGATAGTGCTCACTATTTAACATTTCTGTGCTGCATTTATTATTTGCTTGAATTTATCATTTTTCTACCTGCACTTGATAAGTCCATCTGTTTTGTAAACATATTGTGTGCTGTGAACATTTCCAAAGATTCTTGATATTTGCAGGAACTATTACCTCTATTGTGAAGAATTTGTTACTGCACTTGAGGTCAAAGCAAGCTGGTTTTACACTGGCAGGATTTTTCTTGAACCCCATGGAAGCAGGCTGCTTAATTCCACCACTGCAAGGTGGGAACTACTGCTGCATACCTCTTGTGTTTTGTCAGATCCGTGTTGCTAGGCTTGCACTGGTTACAAAACCATCAAAAAATAAAAATTTGATACAAGTATATTTTTGACTGGGTCTATCTGTTTTAGTGAAATTAAACAATTTTGAGCTGAATATTTATTTTCTTGAATTCATCACTGTTCTCCCACCTGCCATTTATTAAAGAAACTTTGTCTGTTTTGCAGTGCTTTTCTGTGTTGACCATTTATCATGTTAAGTGAACTTAATTGATGACATTCCTGATATTTGCAGTAACTCTTACTTTTATTCTAAAGCACTTGAAACTGAAGTTGCGTTCAAAGATAGCTGGTTTTACATTGCAAGTATTTTTTCCACTCTTGTTGAAGCAGGCTGCTGAATTCATTCCATCCAGGGTGGGAACTTATGGTCCACAGCTTCTGTGTTTTATCTGATTTGCTTGAGTGTTTAAGAAAGTTGTATATCCTGCTGATATGCAATAATTATATTTTTGTTAAATTGCAGTCACTATTTCAGAGCTTCCTTGTTGCCTGGTTTGCACTTCTTCTAAAACCATCTGGAAATACAGAGCTGATACAAGTATATTTTTTTCACTTGTTCTGTTTCAGCGATATTTAACAATTCTGTGCAACATATACTTATTTACGAAAATTAATCACGGTTTTTCAGTCTGCAGTTGTTACAGAAAGCAATTGCTTCACAGTTTTTGTGTGTTGTGAAAATTTCTTAGGGTTAGTGAACTTATTCAAAGGACTTATGATATTTGTAGTAACTTTAAAGCTTTTCTCACTATACTTGAGCTCAAATTCAGCTGGTTTTACATTGGTAGGGTTTTGTCTGCATTCAGGTGGGAGCAAGCTGGTAAATTTAGCCCATCCAAGGTTGAAACTACTGGTTACTAGCTTTTTTGTTTTTATCTGATTGGCATGTGGTTTAACCTTAGAACAGTCTTAAATCTTGTAAATGAATTATATTTGTGTAAGATATTTCTCACTATTTCAGAGCTTCCCTGTTGACTGGCTTGCATTGCTTCTATAACATCTGGAAAGACAATGGGGATATGAGGATATTTCTTTGCACGTGCTCTGTTTCAGTGATAGTTAACACTTGTGCAGCATGTATTTGCTTGAATTTTATAAGTATTTTGCAGCCTGCACTTGATAAACAAATTTCATCTGTTTTGCAAAAATGTTGTGTGTTGTGAAAATTTCTCAGGGTTAGTTAACTAATTTCCAAAGATTCCTGATATTTGCAGAAACTATTTCCTCTGTTCTGAAGAATTTTACTATACGTCAGGTAACAGCAAGCTGGTTTAACATGGGCAGGATTTTTCTTGAACCCTGGTGAGAGCAGGCTGCTAAAGTCCACCACTCCAAGGTGCAAACTACTGGTACATTCCTTTTTGCTTTATATGATTCCTCCAATGGTTTAACTGCAGAAACCTCTTTCTTCCTGCTGGTATGAATTACATTTTTGTAAAATTGTGCTCACTCTTTGAGAACTTCCTTGTTGCCCGGCTTGCAGTGTTTCTAAAACCAACAAAAAATAAAATGTGGTTTAAGTATATGTTTTTGCACTGGGTCTAACTGTTTCAGTAAAATAAAACAATTTTGTGCTGAGGTTATTCATTTTCTTGAATGTATCACAGTTTTACAGCCTGCTGTTATTAAAGATACTTCATTTGTTTTGCAAAGTATTTCTGTGTTGTGAACATTTCTCAGGGTTAGTGAACTTCTTTGCAGACATTCCTGATATTTGAATGAACTTTTGCTTCTACTCTAAAGCACTTGTAACTGCACTTCAGGCCAAAGACAGCTGATTTTACTTTGGCAGTATTTTTATTGTGGTCTTGTTGAAGCAGGCTAATAAATTCATCCCATCCAAGTTGGAACTTATGATACACGGCTTCTGTGTTTATATCTGATTTGCTTGAGGTTTTAACTTTAAGTCTTTCATCCTGCTGATATGCAAGAATTATATTTTTGTAAAATTGCCTGGCTTGCATTGCTTCTAGAACCATCTGGAAATGCAGAGCTGAAATAAGTTTATTTTTTCACTTGTTTTGTTTCAGTGATATTTAACAACTTTGTACAATTATTTATTTACATAAACTGATCACTGTTTTTCATTCTGTACTTGTTACAGAAACTCCATTTTTTCACAAAGTCTTGTGTGTTGTGAAAATTTCCTAGGGTTAGTAAACTTATTTCTAAGGATTTCTAATATTTGCAAGAACTTTATTTCTGTTCAAAAGCTTTTCTCACTTTACATGAGCTCAAAGGCAGCTGGTTTTACATTATTAGGGATTGTTTCTGAATTCTGGTGGGAGCAACCTGCTAAATTTAGCCTATCCAAGGCTGGAATTACTGGTCTACAGCTTTTGTGTTTTTATCTGATTGGCCTGAGGGTTGAAATTGAGAAAAGTCTCATCTTGTAAAAGAATATTTTTTTTTGTATGATTGTGCTATTTCAGAGATTCCCTGTTTAGCTTGCATTGTTTCTACATTATCTAGAAAGACAAAGCAGATATGAGGATATTTCTTTGCACTTGCTCTGTTTCACTGATATTTAAAAATTCTGTGCTGCATTTATTATTTGCTTGAATTTATCAGCATTTTGCAGCCTGCACTTGATAAACAAAGTCCAACCTATTTTGCAAACAAAATTATGTGTGCTGTGAACATTTATCAGGGTTAGTTAACTCATTTCTAAAGATTCCTTATATTTGCAGGAATTATTACCTCTATTCTGAAGAATTTGTTACTGCACTTGAGCTCAAAGCCAGCTGGTTTTGCATTGGTAGGAATTTTTTTCTGCATTCTGATGGGAGCAAGCTGCTAGTCCATCCAAGGCTGGAACTACTGAGTCACAACTTCTGTGTTTATCTGATTGGCCTGAGGGTTTAAGTTTAAAAGAGTCTTTCATGTTATAACAGAATTATATTTTGTAAGATTGTGCTCACTATTACAGAGCCTCCTTGTTTGCATTGCTTCTACAATATCTGGAAAGACAAAGCTGGTATGAGGATATTACTTTGCACTTGCTCTGTTTCACTTATGTGTAACAAGTCTGTGCTGCATTTATTATTTGCTTGAATACATCAGCATTTTTTCAGCCTGCACTTGATAAACTCTATGTGTCTCCGTGACAAAACAATGCGTGTGTTGTCAACATTTCTCAGGGTTAGTTAACTCATTTCCAAAAATTCCTGATATTTGCAGGAACTATTACCTCTGTTCTGAAAAATTTTGCTGCACTTGAGGTCAAAGGAAGCTCTCCCCTCCAATGTGGGATCTACTGGTGCATACTGTTTGTTTTCATCTGACTTAACCTAAGGGGTTAACTTCAGAAAAGTTTTTCATCCTGCTGGTATGAATTACATTTTTGTAAAATTGTGCTCACTCTTTCAGAACATCCTTGTTTCCTAGCTTGCAGTGTTTCTAAAACCGTCAAAGAATAAAATTTGGTTTAAGTACATTTTTGTTTGCACTGGGTCTGTTTGAAATTAAACAATTTTGAGCTGAATTAATTTTCTTGAATTCATCACTATTCTGCCTGCTGTTATTAAAGAAACTTCATCTGTTTTGCAATGTTTTTCTGTGTCGTGACCATTTCTCAGGGTTAGTGAACTTAATTGAAGACATTCCTGATATTTGCAGGAATTCTTACTTTTAGTCTAAAGCACTTGTAATTGCACTTGAGTTCAAAGATAGCTAGTTTTACATTGTGATTATTTTTTTCCACTCTTGTTGAAGCAGTCTGCTGAATTCATCCCATCCAAGCTGTGAACTTGTCCACAACATGTTTTTATCTGATTTGCTTGAGGGTTTAACTTTAGAAAGTCTTTCATCCTGTTGATATGCAAGAATTATATTTTTGTAAAATTTAAGTCACTATTTCAGAGCTTCCTTGTTGGCTGGCTTGCATTGCTTTTAAAACCATCTACTTGTTCCATTTCAATGATATTTAACAATTCTGTGCAACATTTATTATTTTATTTTTCAGTCTGCACTTGTTACAGAAACTTCATTTGTTTCACAAAGTTTTACTTGAATTAATTATTTTTCAGTCTGCACTTGTTACAGAAACTCCATTTGTTTCACAAAGTTTGTGTGTTGTGAACATTTCTTAGGGTTAGTGAACTTATTTCAAAGGACTTCTGATATTTGTAGGAACTGTAAATTTTGTTTAAAAGCTTTGTTCACTGTACTTGAGCTCAAAAACAGCTGGTTTTACATTGGTAGGGATTTTTTTCTGAATTCTGATGGGAGCAAGCTGCTAAATTTAGCCCATCCAAGGTTGGAACTACTGGTCCACACCTTTTGTGTTTTTTATCTGATTGGCCTGAGGATTTAACTTTAAAACAGACTTTCATCTTATAAAAGAATCCTATTTTCTGTATGATTCAGAGATTCCTTTTTGATTGGCTTGGATTACTTCAACAATTTATCAGGGTTACCTCATTTTGAAAGATTCCTGATATTTGCAGGAACTATTACCTCTGTTCTGAAAAATGTGTTACCGCACTTGTGGTCAAAGCAAGCTGGTTTTACATTGGCAGGATTTTTCTTGAACCCTGTGGGAGCAGGCTGCTAAATTCCACTACTCCAAGGTGGGAACGACTGGTGCATAGCTTTTGTGTTTATCTGATTTGTCTAAGGGTTTAACTCCTGAAAACTTTCATCCTGCTAGTATGAATTATATGTTTGTAAAATTGTGCTTTAATGCCTGTGTTGCCTGGTTGGCCCTGTTTCCAATAGCATCAGAAAATAAAATTAGGTATAAGTATATTTGTTTGCTCTGGGTCTCTTTCAGTAAAATGAAACAGTTTTGTGCTGAATTTGTTAATTTTCTTGAATTTTTACTGTTCTCCAGCCTGTTGTTATTAAAGATACTTCATTTGTTTTGCAAAGTATTTCTGTGTTGTGAACATTTTTCAGGGTTTGTGAACTTTTTCACAGCCATTCCTGATATTTGCAGGAAATTCTGCTTCTATTGTAAAGAACTTGTAACAGCACTTGGGTTCAAAGACAGTTTATTTTAAATCAGGAGTATTTTTTATTGCACTCTTGTTGAAGCAGGCTGCTAAATTCATCCATTCCAAGTTGGGAACTTATGGTACACAACCTCTGTGTTATTATTTGATTTGCTTGTGGGTTTAACGTTAGTAAAGTCTTTATCCTGCTGATATGTAAGAATTATATTGTAAAATTGCCTAGCTTGCATTGCTTCTAAAACCATCTGGAAATACAGAGCTGATATATATGTATATTTTTCTAATTGTTCTGTTTCAGTGATATTTAACAATTCTGTGCAACATTTATTTGTTTACTTACACAAATTAATCACTGTTTTTCAGTCTGCACTTGTTACAGAAACTCCATTTGTTTCACAAAGTTGGTTATTTTGTGAAAATTCTTTAGGCTTATTGAACTTTTCAAAGGACTTCTGATATTTGTAGGAATTTTAACTTCTGTTCAAAAGCTTTTTTCACTGTACTTGAGCTTGAAACTAGCTGGTTTTACATTGGTATATTTTTATTCTGCATTCTGGTTGGAGCAAGCTGCTAAATGTAGCCCATCCAATGTTGGAACAACTGGAACATGAATTTTGTGTTTATCTGATTGGCATGAGGGTTTAACTTTATAACAATCTTTCTTATAAATGAATTATATTTCTGTAAGATAGTGCTCATTATTTCAGAGCTTACTTGTTGCCTGGTTTGTATTATTTCTACAACTTCTGGAAAGACAAAGCTGATATGAGGATATTTCTTTGTACTTGCTCTGTTTCACTGATATTTAACATTTCTGTGCTGCATTTATTATTTGCTTGAGTCTATCAGCATTTATCAGCCTGCACTTGATAAACAAAGTCCATCTTTTTTTAAAACATTTTGGAAACATTTTTGTGTGCTGTGAACATTTCCCAGGGTTAGTTAACTCAGTTCCAAAGATTCCTGATGTTTGCAGGAACTATTACATCTATTCTGAATAATTTGTTACTGCACCTGAGGTCAAAGCAAGCTGGTTTTACATTGGCAGGATTTTTCTTGAACCCTGTGGAAGCAGGCTGCTTAATTCCAAAACTTAAGGTGGGAACTACTGCTGTATACCTGTGTTTTTATCTGATTTGTCTAAGGGTGTAACTCAAGAAAAGTCTTTTATTCTGCTGGTATGAATTACATTTTTAATGTCTATGTTTCTAGGCTTGCGCTGTTTCCAAAACCATCAAAAAATAAAATTTGATACAAGTATATTTTTTGACTGGGTCTAACTGTTTCAATGAAATTAAGCAATTTTGAACTGAATTTATTTATTTTCTTGAATTCCTCACTGTTCTCCCGCCTGCCATTTATTAAAGAAACTTCATCTGTTTTGCAATGGGTTTCTGTGTTGTGAACTTAGTTGAAGACATTCCTGATATTTGCATGAGCTCTTACTTTTGTTCTAAAGCACTTGTAACTGCACTTGAGTTCAAAGACAGCTGGTTTTACATTGAGTATTTTTTTTCTCAACTCTTGTTGAAGCAGGCTGCTGAATTCATCCCATCCAAGGTGGGAACATATGGTCCACAGCTTCTGTGTTTTAGCTTCTGTGTTTTATCTGATTTGCTTGAGTGTTTAATTTTAGAAAGTTGTTTATCCTGCTGATATGCAAGAATTTGTTTTGTTAAATTGCAGTCACTGTTTCAAAGCTTCCTTGTTGCCTGGCTTGCACTGCTTTTAAAACCATCTAGAAATACAGAGCTGATATAAGTATATTTTTTCACTTGTTCTGTTTCAGTGATATTTAACAATTTTGTGCAACATTTACTTATTTGTTTACACAAATTAATCACTGTTTTTTCAGTCTGCACTTGTTACAGAAACCATTTGTTTAACAAAGTTATTTCAGAGGACTTCTGATATTTGCAGGAACTTTAAAACTTTTTTCACTATACTTGAGCTCAAAACCAGCTGGTTTTACACTGGTAGGGTTTTTGTCTGCATTCTGGTGGGAGCAAGCTACTAAATTTAGCACATCCAAGGTTGGAACTACTAGTTCATAGCTTTTGTCTTTTTTATCTGATTGACATGGGGTCTAACTTTAGAACAGTCTTAAATCTTGTAAATTATAATCCTGTGAGATATTTCTCACTATTTCAGGGCTTCCTTGTTGACTGGCTTGCACTGCTTCTACAACATCTTGAAAGACAAAGCAGATATGAGGATATTGCTTTGCACTTGCTCTGTTTCACTAATATTTAACAATTCTGTGCTACATTTATTATTTGCTTGAATTTATCACCATTTTGTCAGTCTGCACTTATTTAATATCTGTTTGTCAAATGTTAAAGAAATATCTGTTTGTCAAATGTTTTGCGCATTGTGAATATGTCTCAGGGTTAGTGAGCTTATTGCATTTGTTACTGCACTTGAGCTGAAAGCCATCTGGCTTCATATTGGCTGGATATTTTTATTTCATTTTTTTTTTTTTTTTTTTGCATTCTGGTTTGAGCAGCCTGCTAAATTCATCCCATCCAACGTGTGGACTAATGATTCATACCTTGTGTGTCTACAGAATTGGCCTGAGGGTTTTTCTTTATAAACGTCTTTCATCCTGCTATAAAATAAGTTTTTTGTAAAATTGTACTCACTTTTTCAGAGCTTCCTTTTTGCCTGTTTGCCTGTCGGAAATACAAAACTGATAAGGATATTTTTTTTATCTTGATATTTTTTTGATCTTGCTCTAACTCTTTCAGTGAAATTTAACAATTCTGTGCTGAATGTATTTTGCTTGAATTAATCACAGTTTTCAGCCTGCATGTGTTAAAGCAATTCTGTCTGTTTTGCAACGTTTGTGTGTTGTGAATATTTCTCAGGCTTAGTGAACTTTTTCCAAACATTATGTTCTAAAGCATTTGCTACTGCACTTGGTCTCCAAAGCGAGCTCGTTTTATATCGAGAGGTTTTTCCTTTGCACTCTTGTGATAGGTTGCTATTTCAGGTGGAAACTACTGGTCCATAGCTTTTGTGGTTTTATCTGATTGGCCTGAGGGTTTAACTTTAGAGAAGTCTTTCATCCTGCTGGTTTAAAACAATTACATTTTTGTAAAATGGTGCTCACTCTTTCAGGGCATCCTTGTTGTTGTGCTTGCATGCTTCTAATACCATCTGGAAGTACAGTGCTGTTATAATATGTTTTGCACTTGCTCTAACTGTTTCAGTGATCTGTAACAATTCTCAGCTGCATTCATTTATTTGCTTGAATTTATCCCAGTAATTCAGCAAGCGCTTGTTATAGAAACTGCAAAGAATTTGTGTCTTTTGAACATTTCTCAGGGTTAGAGGAATTATGTCACAGGTTTCCAGATATTTGCAGGAACTATTCATTCTGTTCTAACCAATTTATTACTGTGCTTGAGCTCAAAGCCAGCTAATTGAACTTTGGGAGGGTCTGTTTTGCAATCTGGTGGGGGCAGGCTGCCTAAACTCTACTCATCCAAAGCAGGAACTCCTACTCCATATCTTTTGTGTTTGATTGCATTGAGGGTTTAACTTTAGAAAGGTCCTTCATCTTGCTGTTATAAAAAGAATTGCATTTTTGTAAAATTCTGCTCACTAATTCAGATCTTCCTTGCTGCCAGACTTGTATTGCTTCTAAAAGCATCTGGAAATACAAAGCTGATACACTTATATTTTTTGCAGTTGCACTGTTTGTCATATTTAACAATTCTGTACTGCATTTCTTTTCTTGAATTTATCACTGTTTTTCAGCCAGCACTTGTTAAACTCCATCTGTTTTTGCAAATATTGTGTGTGGTGAATATTTCTCAGGATTAGTGAATTTATTTCCAGACATCCCTTATAACCTGAAATCTTCTGTTCTAAAGCATTTGTTACTGCACTTGAGCTCAAAGCAGTCTGGTTTTATATTGGGAGGGGTTTTGTTTTGCACTCTGCTTTGAGCAGCCTACTAAATTCATCCCATCCAATGTGGGAACTAATGGTCCATAGCTTTTGTGTTTTTATTAGATTGGCCTGAAGGTTTATGTATTTCATCCTGCTGTTATGAAAACATTACATTTTTTGTAAAGTTGTGCTCACAGTTTCACAACTTCCTTGTTGCATCGCTTGTATTACTTAGTATATTTTTGTACTTGCTCTGTTTTGTGGTTTAATTCTGTGGTGCATTTCTTTATTTTCATGAATTTACCACCATTTTTCAGCCAGCACTTGTTAAAAAGTCCATCCAGTTTGCTAAGTTTTTGTGTGTTGTGAACATTTCTCAGGATTAGTGAATTTATTTCCAATCATCATTAATATTTGCAGGAACTCTTCCTTCTGTTCTAAGGCATTTTATATTGCACTTGAGTGTGGTTTTATACTGGGAGGTGTTTTTTTTCCCACTCTGGTGGGAACAGTCTAAAATTCAACCCACCCATGGTGGGAACTGCTGGTCCATAGCTTTTGTATTTTGTCTGATTGGTCTGAAGGATTAACTTTAGAAAAAGTCATTAACTTTAGAAAAAGTCTTACTTCCTGGTGGTATAAAATTATGCTCACTATTTCAGAGCTTCCTTGTTCCTGTCTTGCATTTGTGCATTGGTTCTAAAACCATCTGGAAATAACAGAGATTATATAAGTATATTTTTCTGTACTGTGATATTTAACAATTCTGAGCTACATTAATTTGCTTGAATTTATCACCGTTTTTCAGCCTGCACAGTTTATAGAAACTCCATCTATTTTGCAAATGTTTGCATGCTGTGAATATTTCTCAGGGTTAGTGAACTTATTTCCAAAGATTCCTGATGTCACAGGGACTCCTATATCTATTCAAAAGCATTTGTTACTGCAGGTGAGCTCAGAGCCAGCTGGTTTTACACTGGGAGGGTTTTTTTGTTTCCACTCTGCTTGGAGTAGGCTGATAAAGTCAACCCATTCAAGGTGGGAACTACTGCTCCATGCCTTATGTTTTTATCTTCTTGGCTTGTGGGTTTAACATTAGAAAAGTCTTTGATCCTGCTGGAATGAAAGGATTACATTTTTGTAAAATTGTGTTCATATTATTTCAGAGCTTCCTTGTGGTCTGCCTTGCATTGCTTCTAAAACCATCTGGAAATGCAAAGCTGATATAATTATATTTTCCACTTGCAATAAGTTGTTTCAGTGATATTTACCAATTCTGTGCTGCATTTATTTATTTGCTTGAATTTATGACCATTTTACAGCCTACACTAAAACTCCGTCTGTTGCAAAGTTTTTGTGTTGCAAATATTTCTCAGGGTTAGTGAACTTTTCTCAGGGTTAGTGAACTTATTTCCCAGGATTCACAATATTTGCATTAACTGTTACTTCTATTTTAAAGCATTTGTTACTACACTTGAGATCTAAGCCAGCAGGTCTTACACTGGGAATTTTTTTTGTACTTTTGTGGAAGTAGGCTGCTAATTTCAATTTCATGAAATCCAAGGTGGGAAACAAAGGCCCATAGCTATTGTTTTTTAATTGATTGGCTGGAGGGTTTAACTTTAGAAAAGTCTTTCATCCTGCTGATATTTTTGTAAAATTGTGCTCACTATTTCAGTGATTCCTTGTCGAATGGCTTGCATTGCTTCTCAAACCATCTGAAACTACAAAGCTGATCTAAGTATATAGTATATTTTTTACACTTGCTCTGTTTCAGTGAAATTTAACAATTCTTTACTAAATTTCATGTATTTCATGTATTTGGTTAGTGAACTTATTTCCATTGATTCCTGATATTTCCAAGAACTCTTAATTCTGTTTTAACCCAATTATTACTGCACTTGAGATCAAAGCCAGCTGATGAGTTTTTTCTGCACTCTGTTGGGAGAAGGCTACTTAATTCAACCCATCCAAGTTGGGAACTACTGTTCCATAGTTTGAGTTTTTGTCTGATTGGCCTGAAGGCTTAACTTTAGAAAAGCCTTTCATCACACTGGTAGGAAAGAATTACATTTTTTTGTAAAATGGTGTTCATTATTTTGTAGCTTCCTTGTTGACTGGCTTGCATAAAACACCATCTGGAAATACAAAACTGATACAAGTATATTTTTTGTATTGCTCTTTTTCAGTCATACTTAATTCTTTGCTGCATTTTTTTGTTTGCTGGGATTTGTCATGACTTTTCAACCTACACTAAAGAAACTCCATCTCTTTTGCAAAGTTTTTTGTATCTTGGTAACATTTTCACAGCTTAGTGAACTTCTTTCAAAATATTCATGATATTTGCAGGAACTCTTACTTGCCTTCTAAAGCTTTTGTTACTGTACTTAAGTTCAAAGCCACCTGGTTTTACATTGGGAAAGGTTATATTTGCACTTTGGTTAGAGCAGGCTGTTACATGCTTCCTGTTCAAGGTAGGAACTAATGGTCCATAGCTTTTAGGTTTTTATGTGATTATCCTGAGGGCTTAACTTTAGTAAAGTCTTTCATTGTGCTGTTACATATTTCAGACCATCCTGTCTGTTGTGAGCATTTCATAGGGTTAGTGAACTTAATACCAAACATTCTTGATATTTCAGGAACTCTGGTTTTACATTGTGAGGGTTGTTTTTGTACTTTGGTGGGAGCAGGCTGCTAACTTCATGAAATCCAAGGTGAGAAGTAATGGTCTATAGCTTTTGTGCTTTTATCCAAATGGAGGGAGGGTTTAACTTTAGGAAAGTCTTTCTTCCTGCTGGAATGATAAATTACATTTGTGTACAATTCTACCTACTATTTAGAGCTTATAAGAACCAAACAAAAACCAAACTGCAAACTGTTGAAGGAACGGACAGCACACGATAAGAGAACTGGAAACACAAATTTAATATTCCACAAGTGAGAACCAAGTGATAGTAAGCGCTTTCGGCAGGTTCAAATAACCCGCCTTCTTCAGACAACCACAAGTTTACAAAAGACTCAACTTATACTACTACAATATTAAAAACATTCAGCCTATCAGTATAAAATGCATTATTATTATTTTAGATGTCCATAAGAATACACACACTTTTGTTTTCGTTTGCAATAATACAAAGTGTGTATATTTAACAATTATTTGATAAAATATTAATTGAATGTATATAAGATATATTTATGTCTTTAGCTTATAATTTATCTATTTTTAATGATATTGTTTTTTATTTTTTATCACGTATATACACCTATAAGGTCTAGTAGTATTCAATTTGCAGAGTTGCCGTTTTAAGGTTGTCATGGCTTTTCTTTAATGCAATAATGCACTTTATACTGATAGGCTGAATGTTTTTAATATTGTAGTATAAGTTGAGTCTTTTGTAAACTTGTGGTTGTCTGAAGAAGGCGGGTTATTTGAACCTGCCGAAAGCGCTTACTATCACTTGGTTCTCACTTGTGGAATATTAAATTTGTGTTTCCAGTTCTCTTATCGTGTGCTGTCCGTTCCTTCAACAGTTTACTATTTAGAGCTTACTTGTTGGCTGGCTTGCATTACTTCTAAATTCTTGGAATACAAACTTGATATAAGTATATTTTGTTAACATGCTTTAACTGTTTATTGATATTTAACAATTATGTGCTGCATTTATTTCCTTGAATTTATTACTGATTTTCAGCCTGCACTTGTTAAAGGAACTCCTCCTGTTTTGCAAAGTTTTTGTGTTGTGAACATTTCTCAGGGCTAGTGAACTTATTTGCAAGGTTTCCGGATATTTGCAGGCACTCTTACCTCTGTTCTGAAGTATTGTTTATTGCACTTGAGCTGAAAGTCAGCTGGTTTTACATTGGTATGTTTTTCCACTTTGGTTGGGGCTGGGTGCTAAATTCTACCCATCCTAGGTGGGAACTACTGAGCTTTTGTGCTTTTTATTAATTATAAAAGAATTACATGTTTGTAAAATTGTGGTCACTATTTCAAAGCTTCCTTTTTGCTTTGATTCCACTGCTTGTAAAACCATCTGGAAATACACAGCTGATATAAACATATTTTTGCACTTCTGTGTCAGTGATATTTAACAATTCTGAGCTGCATTTATTTAGTTCCTTGAATTCATCACCATGTTTCAGTCTTTGCTTTTTAAAGGCTCTCCATCTGTTTTGAAATGTTTGAGTGTTGTGAACATTTCTCAAGGTTAGTGAACTTGTGTCCAAGGATTCTTGATAGTTGCAGGAACTCTCTTGTTCTAAAACATTTTTTTACTGCACTTTACCTCAAGGTGAGCTTGTTCTATATTGGGATTGATTTTTTTTTTTTGCACTTTGGTAGGCTGCCAAATTAAACCCATCCAAGGTGGGAACGGTCAATAGCTTTTGTGTTTTATTTTCTGATTGGCCTTTGATTTTAACTTTAGAAAAGTCTTTCATCCTGCTGGCATAAAATAATTACATTTTTGTAAAATTGTGCTCACTGTTTCAGAGCTTCCATGTTGCCTGACCTCTAAAATGATCTGGAAATACAAGGCTGATATAAGTGACTTTAACACATGCTGTAGCTGTTGAGTGCAAAAATTAAAGGAGTTTTTTTTAACAAATGTAAGCTGAACACTGATAAATCCAAGGCAATAAATAAATAAATGCAGCAAAGAATTTTAAATGTATTGAACATTTCTCAGGATTAGTGAACATTTTCCAAGGTTTAGTGATTTCCAGGAACTCTTGTGTTCTAAAACAATGTTTACTGGACTTGAGCTCAAAGCCAGTGGGTTTTACATTGGGAGTTTTTTTTCTTTTTTTTTTTTGCACTCTGGTGAGAGCAGGCTGCTAAATTCAACCCATCAAAGGTAGGCATATCACCTTTTGCATTTTTATCTGACTGGCCTGAGGGCTTAACTTTAGGAAAGCCTTTAAGCCTTTCATTCTGCTGGTATAAAAGAATTACATTTTTGTAAAATTGTGCTTGCTTTAGAAATTGTGCTTGCTTTAGACTCTATCACATACATTGTCATTGATATTAAGCTATTCTCTAGAAACTTGATGTTAAAGGTTTTATATGCTAATAACGCTTCTGATAATGATTGTATTTTTAAAAAACCTAGCTTTTTTAAGCCTAAATTGAGCCCTTTAATTTCTGCATTTTAGCAAGTCTGTATAGATGATGCATACAAGGTTTTTCATGAACAGAAAAAGAAATATTATAAGAAGTGGTATAACTTATCCAAAGATGAAAGTGTAGCATAAAAGATTTACAGACTAATACATCTATTATGATACGACCTGCAGATAAGGGAGGGCAAATTGTAAGTTTAGATAGAATAGATTATGATAAAAGAATGTTTTTGTTAAGTGACAGTACTTTTTATAAGGTTATCAATATGACACAAGTGAACAAGATGGTTGCTACAGTATATAATAGAATAAGGGAAATGGCCAGCATGGACCTTATTGATGAAGGTTTAATTAATTATTTTCTTATATTTAAACCTACAATCCCTATAATCCAGGGTCTACTAAAAATACACAAGAACAAGGAGAATCCCCCTAGGAGACCCATTGTTGCAGGCAGAAATTGGTGCACAGAATCTATTTCCATTTTTGAGGAAACTCTTGGAAAACTCTAACCATATTCTCAAGGATACTGAACAGTTTGTCAGGGACATATACAGATTTACCTGTGAAAGAGAACAGGATGGGTTGAAAAGGATTGGTTACTCTAGATGTTGTGTTACATTTTACTGTTCTTCTGAATGAACATGGGATCCAGATTATTGTCAAATTAATGCCTGATACACAAAAATATGATAGTAACACAGTGAATTTGATTCAAATTCCTTTGAATTTAGTTTTAGAAAATAATATATTTATGTTTAGGGACAAGTATACTTAAAATGTAATGGGATAGCCATGGGAACATCATGTGCTAACAGTTATGCTAATGCAGTAATGTTAAAATGGTAGCAGGAAAATATAGGTACAAGCAAGTTTAAAGATCAGGTTCTGTTCTTCCGCAGATTTGTGGATGACCTCTTTCTGTTATGGGGGAACAATAGGTCAACTTGAGTTATTTCTTAAACATTAATAACTCAACACAATTTCTTAAATTCACTATGGATTGGTCCTACAGCAAGGTCAGTTTCTTGGATGTTTCGATTCTACAAGAACTGGATGGCAAGTTAAACACCCAAATGTATAGAAAAGAATGCCATGTTAACAGCTTAAGTAGAGACAGTATGCACCCTCAATATGTTTTTTGGAATGTAGCACAAAAGCATATAGAGCATCCAGATTGAATGCCAGAGAAATAGATTTTGTGGCACAACTGGATAGAACATCCAGGGAATTGACAGAAAGAGGTTATGACCAGAAGCTTGTGGACCAGAGTATTAGCACAGTTAGGAAACTTGGACAGAGTAGAGCTAAACCTTATTTTTCTGAACAAATTGTGAATGATACACTGAATACAAAGATCACACCAGAATTAAAGATGTGCTTTAGTTATTCAAGAAATATAAGACAATAGTCACTGGAACATTCTAACTTCAGATGAAAACATTTGTAGTTTGATTAGAAGACATCCACAGTTTGCGTTCAAAAATAAGAAATCATTAAGGAGGCAACTCTGCTACCCCAGAGATCAAATTATGACAGTAAGTGGAGATAACAGTGGAACTATACCTTGCACCAAATGTCAGCTCTGCAGGTTCATTGATCCAAAGATGGTCTTTCAACATCCAGATACTGGAGAGGTTTACACTTTTAAAAACTAGTGTCTACTGCAATTCATCTCATGTGGTTTACCTTTCAACTTGCCAGATTTGCCACAAATTTTATGATGGCAAAACTGATAGATGAGACAGGATCAGGGAACACATTTACCATATAAAAAAGGGCAGTATGTCCAATGCTCTATCAAAGCATATCAAAGACACTAATGTACAACATACTTTTTTATTTAGAGTACTAGGTAAATGCAATGAGTTTTCAAGGGGAAGGGATATCAGAATCCGTACTGAGAATTTAGAAAACAAATGGATTCTGAAATTAAGAGCAAATATTGGTCATGGTTTAAATGACTGTATAGCATTGAAACCTGTTTTAAAGAATAGACCACTTCGAAGGTAATATTGTGTGTTCCTATTATGGTATATTTAGTTATTTATTTATGTATTTCTTAGTTGTGTAGAATTTTTTAGTCACATGTGTATATATTCTCTTACATATTACACACTTTTTGTATACAGTATTAGTTTTTTACATTGTTTCTTATATAGTTTGTGTTCATGCTATGGCCCTTGCCACTGTCTCTTTAAGATGATTACCATTAGAACATGTGATTTAATAATTGTATAAAGATAGGTGTGTTTGTATCTTGTTTCATACACCTGAAGAAGCCTTGATGGTGAAAGTGCTTGTGTTTTTACAATAAAGTTACTTCGAGATCCTGGAGCCTTACCTTGGTATTGTTTTGGGAACTCTTATGTTCTAAAACAATTTTTACTGGACTTGAACTCAGTCAGTGGGTTTTACATTGGGAGTTTTTTTTTTTTTGCACTCTGGTGAGAGCAGGCAGCTAAATTCAACCCATCAAAGGTGGGCATTTCACCTTTTGCATTTTTATCTGACTGGCCTGAGGGCTTAACTTTAGGAAAGCCTTTCATTCTGCTGGTATAAAAGAATTACATTTTTGTAAAATTGTGCATGCTATTTCAGATCTTCCTGGTTGCCTGGTTTGTACTACTACTAAATCCATCTGGAAATACATTGATGATATAAGTATTTTTTTAAACTACTTTAATTTAAACAATTCTTTGTTGTGTGTGTGTGTGTGTGTGTGTATATGTATGTGTATGTATATGTATATATGTATATATATATATATATATATATATATATATATATATATATATATATATGTGTATGTATTCTTGAATTTTTCACTTTTTCAGCCTGCACTCGCTAAAGAAACTCCATTTGTTTTGCAAGGAGTTTATGTATAGCGAACATTTCTCTGGGTTAGTTAACTTACTTTCAAGGATTCTTGATATTTGTAGGAACTCTTACATCCATTCCAAACCATTTGTTACTGCACTTGATCTCAAAGTTAGTTGGTTGTACATTGGGAAGCCTTTTTTGCAGTCTGGTGAGAACAGGCTGCTAAATTTAACCCATCCAAGTTAAAAACTACTGGTCCATATCTTTTGTGTTTTATCTGATAGGCCTGAGGGTTTAACTTTAAAAATAAAGTATTTTATCCTTCTGGTATAAAAGAATTACATTTCTGTAAAATTGTCCTCACTATTTCAGCGCTTCCTTCTTGCTGGACTTGCATTTCTTTTAAAACTATATGGAAATACAAAGCTGATCAGTTAAATTAAACAATTCTGCGCTACATTGATTTGCTTGAAAGTATCACCATTTTTCAGCCTGCACGTGTTAAAGAATCTTCATGTGTTTTGCAAAGTTTTTGTCTAGTGAACATTTCTAAGCCTTAGTGAACTTAGTTCTTGCAAATATCATAAATGTTTTGAAATATTACTTGTCGTTTAAAGCATTTGTTACTGCACATGAGCTAAAAGCCAGCTGGTTTTAAATTGGGAGAGGTTATTTTTGCACTCTGGTTGGAGCAGGGTGTTAAATTTGTAGGAACTAATAGCTTCATAGCTTTTAGGTTTTTATGCAATTGCCATTAGGGTTTAACTTTAGAAAAGTCATTCATCATGCTGTTATGAAAGAATTACATTTTTGTAAAATTCTCATCACTATTTCAGAGCATCCTTTGACTTGCATTTTTAGTAAAACCATCTGAAATTGCAAAGCGGATATATTTTCAGTGATATTTAAAAATTCAGGGCTGCATTTATTTATTTGCTTGAATTTATCACCATTTTTCAACCTGCACTTGTTAAAGACACTCCCTCTGTTTTGCAAAGTTTTTGTGTGTTGTGAACAATTATCAGGGTTAGTGAACCTATTTCCAAACATCCCTGATATTTAGGAACTTTCTTTTTACATTGGGGAGGGGTATTTTTACACTCTGGTGGAAGCAAGTTGCTAATTTCATAAAATCCAATGTGGGCACTAATAGTCTATAGCTTTTGTGATTTTATGCTATTAGTCTTGAGGTTTAACTTTAAAAAGTCTTTCATGCTGGTATGAAAGAATTACATTTTTGTGAAATTGTGCTCAGTATTTCAGAGCCTCCTTTATGCCTGGCTTGCATTGCTTCTAAAACCATTGGGACATACAAAGTTGATATAAGTATATTGTTCACACTTGCTCTCACCGATAGTTAACAATTCTCTGTTACATTTGTTTATTTTCTTGAATTATTTATTTTCTTGAATTTATCACAGTTTTTCAGCCTGCATGTTGTATAGAAACTCCATTTGTTGTATACAGTTCTTGTGTGTTTGTGAATATTTTTCTGGTTAGTGAACTTATTTCCAAGAATTTCTGATATGAAACTTGTACTTCTCTAATAAAGCATTTGTTACTGCAAATGTTCTCAAAGCAGCTGATTTTATATTGGGAGGGGCTATTTTGCACTCAGGAGCCAGTGGCTAAATTCTTCCCATCCAAGGTAGGAACTAATGGTCCATAGCTCTCATGTTTTATGTGATTGGCCAGAGGGTTTAACTTTAGAAAAGACTTTCATAGTGCTGGTACGAAAGAGTTATATATTTGTAAAGTTCTGCTCACTATTTCAAAGCTTCCTTTTTGTCTGGTTTCCATTGCTTCTAAAGCCATCTAGAAATACAAAACTGATAAGTATATTTTTTGTGCTTGCTCTAAATGTTTTGTGAAAGTTAATTCTGTGGTGTATTTTTTGCAAAGTGTTTGTGTGCTGTGAACATTTGTCAGAGTTATTGAACTTATTTCTATGGTTTCCTGATATTTGCAGGAACTCTTCTGTTCTAAATATTTTACTGCTTCTTAGCTCAAAGCTAACTGTTAGTACATTGGGAGGCCTTTTTTGCACTCTGGTGAGAGCAGGCTGCTAAATTTAACCCATTCAAGGTGAGAACTACAGGTCCATACCTTTTGTGTTTTATCTGATTTGCCTAAGAGTTTAACTTTAGTCTTATTTGTCTGGTATAAAATAATTGCATCTTTGTAAGTTTGTGCTCACTATTTCAGAGCTTCCTTTTTGCCTGGCTTGCATTGCTGTTAAACCCATATGGACATACGAAGCTGACATAAGTACATTTTTGCACTTGCTCTAACTTTCAGTCACATTCAACAATTCTGTGCTGCATTTATTTGTTTGAATTTATCACAATTTTTCAGTCTTCACTTTTTAAAGACATTCCATCGCTCTTGAAAAGTTTGAGTGTTGTGAACATTGCTCAGGGTTCGTAAACTTATTTCCGAGGATACCTCATATTTGCAGGAAGTCTTACTTCTGTTCTAAAGCATTTTTACTGCACTTGAGCTCAAGGCCATCTTGTTTTACAGTGGGTGTTTTTTTTTTTTTTTTTTTTTTTTTTTGGCGCTCTAGTTGGAGCATACTTCTAAATTCAACCCATTCCAGGTGGGAATTACTTGTTATCAGCACACATACTACACCTCCTACGCAAACCATGCAACACATAAAGCAAGATTTACAGAGGTACTCATCAGAAACCTGCCTAACCACCAGAGACCTTCCAAACACAAACAATGCTACACCTAATATATCACCTACAGCACTCACTACACATAAAAGCACCAGCATCTCACTAAATAAGCCTCTAAGGCAAAGCACATCTAAACCAAGTATTGTAGTCATAGTCACTATTGTGAGACACACAGATATGCTAAATGCTAGGAGGTTAAATCAGAAACTGCACTCCTCTGGAAGCACCTCACCTTGGAGGATGTTGATGTCTGTGCAGTCATAGTTCAGAGCCGCAGAGAGTACCCTGGCCTTGCAAGGCTACAATGCCTTCTACACTTTCAGACTGCAAAATGACTGTGTGACAACCTAAGCAAGAGGAGTATTTATCTTCATGAAAGATAAAACCTCTAGGCTGGTTAAACAGGAAAAATCCATGGAGTTACTTCAAGTTCAATTAACTTGTGGGTAAGACCCCCTTCAACTCACTGTTAGCTATAGGCCTCCTTCAGTGAATCAGAATACCCACACTGCTTAAATCAATAAAATTACAGCCAAGCACTGGAATTGTGGCTGATTTTAACTATCCATCCATTGACTGGGAATCTTACATGAGCACCAACATGTTTTCACAAAGGTTCCTGGACTAACCCACAAGGGGCTCAAATATTCTAAATTGGATCAAAAATCAGTCACATTTGAAGGAGTTATAACACCTGAACCCCTCTTAGGTGAACACACCCTCTTAAAAATTCACCAAAGCGAAGTATATCCTCTTAAGTGATGGCATAAATAACTTCCAAGCTCCTGTTCCAAGGTATATATAAGTTATAAACCCTATACAAACACAAATGTATTGATACAGCTGTACCTGATGAATAAAAGCCTTCCTGGTGGACATCTAGCATTTTAATAAGTTATACAAGAAGAAGAAGTTTCTGTCTAAGAATGAAACAGGATTGGAAGAACACCCTCCTCTGCTTGAACAAACAAATAAGACAGCTTGTAATGTCCTCAAATGGGAAGGGCAACTTTGAAAATAATGTAGCAACATGGCTAAGGATAATCATAAGGCATTCTTCAGCTATATTCATAACCTAAAATGTAGGACCCAATTATGTGCTGAACTAGCTATGGATGGCATCACACACACTGATCCTGCGAAAATAGCTAACCTATTAGCTGACAGGTTTTGCAAAAATTTCACTCCTCTATCCCCTCCAAACTTGCCACAAAGCATTCTCTCTACATCTCCCCCACCTTGCATCTCTAAAGAGCAAGTGATTAGTGCTCTCTCTAAGGACAAAAACGCAGCCTCTCTATGGGACTGGATGACATCCCAGATTGCATTTTATGGTCTAAAACATGAGTTAGCAACTTCATTTGGTATCCTCTTCAACAACAGTCTGAGTACTGTTCTTCATTAGGCCAATAATTGATTACAATGCTTCCTTTGGTATGTACCTTAACAGGCACCACTAGCAACTTGAGAGATCTCTCAGATTTCTAACCAAGAAAATTCAGGGTCTCCAGCAGATGTCATACACTGACGGACTGAAGACACTGTCACTTTACAGAGTAGTGTACAAACTACTAGAGGTAACTTGTACCTGGCCTATAGAGCAATCTCAGACCTAAACCTAATGGAAATGCTGCACATCATAAGTCAAAAAGGACAAGGGTCATCTGCTCCAGGGACCTTGACCTGGCCTATGACATAACTAGAACTGGCTGGAGAGACGGATATCTCTCTCAGTAGTTGCCATGCCTCTGGAATAGGCTACCAATTCACATCAAACAGAGCCTTTCTATGATCCTGTTTAAGCATAGCCTTGATGACTGGATGGGAAAACATAAATTCTTTCCTGGGATTTCATCTATGACCCTCCAAGATATAGGCAGTTGTTGTTAACTAAGATCTCAAGTTTAGGCATGATCCTTAGATTTTCTCTAGTATACTGGGTACACATGGCTAGGGTTATAAAGACCTTCTGGTCAATAGCCTTGCAATGACCTATGAACATATACAACAGGCACACAGTAAAATAGAATCTACTTACAGGAAGTTAAACTTCCTTTAAGAATATTTCTGTTTCCTGTGTGCCCATCTGTGGATGGTTTCATTGTCCAGTTGAATTTTTAAGATGGAATATTTTAAGTATCAATTATATCTCTTCATATTGATTATGAGTGGCTGGACAGAACCGGCCAAGCTACAGTCTTCACTTTGTAATACCTTAATCCTCCTGTAGTATATACCCTTAGGATATATGCAGTTGACCCTTTAAGGACATGTATTGCAGCTACATGGCTTCAGAATGCCCACAACTTTTAATATGTCTTTATGGGTATTTTTGTTTGTTTTCGTGTATGATATGCTAAGTTAAGGCATTGTAATTTTGGTCTCTAAATATCTGATATTCAGACAGAATGATCAAGAATTTGTGAAAATTATCAAGAATTTGGAGTTGTTAAACATAACTACTGTGTAATGTTTACTAAGGATGTTACAAATTGTACAATAGAATCAAATCATTACATCTATAACTTAAATGTGAGTTTACAGTTATTATATGGGATGATGCTTTGATATCATTCAACACATTTTCACTCTTAAATCATCTGAAAATGGCAAACTGATATCAGTATGATAATGTCTATTTACTTATTGGAATGATTTTAAAGGATATGGCCCCAGAAATACCTTACTAATGCAAGTTAATCCTACACTTTATCTTACAAAAATCCAAAACATACAGCAACAAGCATGCAGAACATTAAATCTGTTCTTACTGTAACCCTTACCCACAAACACTTTCGTGGGTGCATTTAGTCACACACACAAACACGCAAATTTAATCCCTTCTCTAACTCTGCTCTGTTAATACTCCCACATATTCATGTAGCCTTATGTTGAAAATTGATTTTTGATGTTGACTCTGACTTGCATACACCTAACATTACCATATGAAACTTGTTACGTTTGATCCAGAAAAATCTTGCAAAGAAGTTATTCAGTCAACAGCACAACCAAACCTATCATGCTGTTGATCAAAAGTTGACTGAGTGCATGAGCCATATACACATACACAGGTGTACGCACATATATACACACACACACATGTATATATGGCACTGTTATTGTGCATAATCCATTTTTGCATTACATATTCACTCTGCTTTCATCCTAGGTACCTATTTCTTCTAAAAGTGCTGTGTGAGTTTAAGTAGGAATGGGGTTTGTAGGGATACACTGTCTCTGTGGATTCCTCTTGATTTATAACAGCAAGTTAAGTGTTATTAGCCTAACCCATGTTATTCTCATATTGCAACTATACTATTTCATTGTTGCTGAGCTTTGGACATAAGTAAGATTTCCACTTACCCTCAAGGTTGACACTTCTTGAATTTATTGTACAGCTCCCATGGGGTATACAAAGGATTTGTTTTAAGTCTACCTTTCCTAGTGTAAGTTACTGAATGCTTTGTGCTACCAAACTAAATATAGAACCAAATTACAAAACAAGGAGTTTATGAAACCATTCAGGTACTAGTTGGATCCTGACTGCACAGTTGAATGGAAATCATTGTATGTGCGTATGGTCTTGAGAACTCTCTGAAGCTACATAACTTGACAGTACAATGGTACTAGTTTTGAGTTGCAGCATTGATCTGAGTGCATTCAGCACACACAAAATAAATATAATCTGAACATGGAAGGGCATTTTACCAAATGACAGTGTATTAACTATTAATTATGTTGACTACCAAAGCCATTCTACCCAATATATCAAAAATAGAAGGTAGTTCTAAGATTTTAAAGTTTTACTTCATTGAATCAAAACCAGTTTAGTTATTTGCAATAATAATATACCATTTTTTTATGTTTATGAGTAGAAAGGGAAACACCCTATTGTGCTATTCTTTGTACATTGTAGAACTCTTTCCATATCATATTGGAACTCTTCCCATATCATACTGAGGCTCAGACATGAGATCCTGATCAATTTCAGTCAACACTGCTCTTTCTCTTTGTCCAATGTTTTATTGTTTCAGCTCTAAATAAACTGCAAACTATGCTATAACCCTTGCAACCACTGATGGCAGGGATTTCTTCCTACAAGAAGTGTGGCCATTTTTGGATGTGTACACACATCTCATGCTGACTCAAGATGAGTGGCTTCTTCTAACATGAGCAGCAAGGACATTGTACCATTCTAAGGTGATCCTAGCTCCCAGTCTGTGGAAGCCAAGGAACAAGTCCATTCTTGCTTTACTCCATTACAGCTACTAATGAGTCATATTGGCTGTAGTCAGAACTTCGCTCTTAATTTGAAAATACGTAGTTTTGTGAAAAAGAAAAAAAATAGAAAAATGTTGCTGTTATCAGCAACATTGCCCCTGGCATTCCCTGTGTTGAGATGCCCAAATCCCTAAACGTGTGTGCATGTATGTGTATATATACACGTATATAGTACACTATGTGTCTATATATAGGTTCATGTAGGTACTAGGCTATTGGCCTTATGGCCTATATACGCCTAGCCAAAAAGTTACCCTGGCTTTCACCACCCAAGAAAATTATTTACCTGTGCCCCTGCTGAGCAGAGCCACAGAAGTGATCCCCGGGGTGAATTTCCTATTTCCCATCCAATCATCAAGATTTTTCTTGAGTGCTAATGAGGAGCTTTGTTTGATATAGATAAGTACTTTGTTCCAGAGTATGGGAAGTCTCTGGGACAGGAATCTATCCCTCCAGCTTGTTCTGTTTATTGTGGTGACAAGGTTTAGATCCCTAGAGTGTGTAGCTTGGAGGGATTGGAATTTCTTTAAGTGCAGCATGTCCAAATGCTCTGGGTTTGACTTACAGGCAATCACTGCCTAACATAAAAGCTAAGTAGGTGATATGCGATGGTGTAAAGCTGGAGATTTTTGAGACTGTCTGCATAGGGCATCTGTTTGAGGCCAGTAATCCTTTTTGTGAGGTATTTCTGCGGCCTATCCAGCTGTTGTAGATGTCTTGTGAGGTACATACTAAAAGGGGCATTGTACTCTATAATGGGTCTAATGAGTGATGAGTACTTTTCTCCTTGATGAGAAACCTTTTGTAATGAGGTGTACCATGTAGAAGGATTTCCTGACTACTGTGACTATCAAAGGAGAGACTACTGTCCACCTGTGTCCCAAGGTCTCTTATCACACACTACCATCTATGTGGTAGTTCATGAGTACAGAGTTTTTACCAAAAGGGATAACAATGCACTTTTGGCATTGAGCTTGAGGCCATGGCTTTGACACCAGGCATCTGTCTCAGTGAGGCCCTTTTGTAGGATGTCCACATTGTTGGGAGTCTCGATTATGGTTCCTAGTTTGCAGTCATCTGTGAACTTCATTATCCAAAGACCTTCTGTGTTAGCCTGTACTTCAGAGAAGTAGATACCAAATAGCAGAGCATCCAGGACTGAACCATGTGTTACTCCAGTTGTCACTGGTCTGAAGTCAGATTTGGAGTCTGCTAATTTCACAGTGTGGGTTCTGTCAGTAAGCCAGTTGGCAACCCATCTTATGACATAGGGATTTATACCTAGTTTAGTGAGTAATTAGAGTGGAGGATGGTGTCAAAATCCTTGGCGAGATCTAGATAGGCTGTGTGAACCAACTTACCCTTGTTTATGGCTTTGGTGACTGCTTCAAAGAAGTCTGTCAGGTTTAGGAGACATGATCTGCCTTTTACAAACCCGAACTGGGTGGAGTCCAGAGTTTGAAGATTACCAATGTCTTTTTTTTTTTTTTATAAGTTCCATGATGATACATTCCATAGCCTTGCAGACCAGGCTCATCATGCTAATGGGGCGGTAGTTCCCAGGGTCCGTGGTGGATCCCCCTTTGTGGAGTGGGATAACCATCACTGTGCACCATTCAGTGGGCACAAAGCCTGAGGTGAGGCTATGATTGAACATGGTACTTGGGTGGGGTGCCAGTTCATTCTGGAGTTCATGTAGAACACAGCCTGGGATGTTGTCAGGTCCCATGTACTGTGTTCTTGGCTTTGGAGAGTGTGGTTTTTACCTGTGCAGCCGTGAAGAGTGTGGTTTTTACCTGTGCAGCCGTGATTACAGGAACTTTGCATTCTTCTGGTATAGAGATGAGTGCTTTAGGGGGTGGGGGAAGGGGGCAAAGTTAGCGCTTTAGGGGGTGGGGGAAGGGGGCAAAGTTAGCACTGAACCTATCTGCCAGGATGTTGGCAATATCAGTTGGTTCTGTATATTTAGTCCAGCATACAGTGGCAAAATTATCCTTTATTTTTAAAGTGCATGCACACTACAAATAGAACAAGAACAGACTGGTTTCGGCTTTACATTTTCATCAGCCTTCATCAGTGTTAGTGTATAGTTAACCATTCTTTAAATACATAGTTTAAAGGACATGTGACCAATTAAAGATGCTCATTAAGCCCTGGTTTAAAGAGACCTCCTAATCTGACAATCCATTTTTTCTCCATACCATTCAATATTTCATGCCACCCTAATTTATTACTTCTGGACCTTTCTATTTTGTCTATGATAGTAAAATTAAATATTGCATTTTTATGTATCATAGTAGGTTTATATAGGGTATTGGTTTGTTTATGATGTTTAATATCCGTAAGATGTTCAAGACCTCTAAAATTTAGAATCTCCGAAGTTTGCCCTATATAAAATGCTGAACAATGTAGCTAGCTAGATAATCCACCCAATCTGTGAGACAATTGGCAAAAAAAATGAGATAACACAAAAGGTTAGCAAAACGCTGCAAACACCAAAAAGATGCCAATCCTTGTTGAAGTCCCAAAAAACCACTGCTCGAACAAAGGAGTTAGAAAAAAACACTTTAATCCACACGAATACTGGAAACACACACACGAACAGTTCTTCTCTGGTTAACACAGCCTTTAACAACATGCAGTTCTTCCCTGGTTAAGCGCTTTCATCTGCAGGAAAAGCAGATTTCATCAGAACCACAAGCATAGTGCTCAATAGCTTTTTATAATTAATTTTGGCGCCAAAAATTCAATTGATGTGAAACAAAAAATTCAATAGATGTAGTTAATATAATTAATATAATAAAAATAGAAAATATAATAAAAATCCCTGCCCAGTAAATTCTGTTACATAAATAATGTTACATAATTAGCTAAAATGTTTTTTAAAAACTACTGATTATTAAATATGTTGAAAGAAAATACTATAAATATGCTTAAAAATGTTCTTGAAGATGTTTTAAAAATACATGAGGAATTTCAAGGAAAATACATAGGGAAAAAAATACGTAGGGAAAAAAATGCATAGGAAGAAATGTTAAACTAACAATTACCTATACATACATATACTACCTAAATTCATTCCATTAATAAAAATGGTTTGATACTAATATGTTCATTTAATCCAGGACTACTAGTGGCATCACAATACATTTGCCATTTGCTTTCTAATAGTCCTAGAAAAACTTTCCAATTACCCTCACAATTTCTAGAGTCAATGTGGTCGATGATGCTAAAAAGGAAGGTATGTTCATGCCCTTTTTCAAAAACATGTTTACTAAGGGCATTGTTGCAATCTTGTTTTTTGATTTTATAAGAGTGCTCATAGATCCTAGTTTTTAATTTTCTCTCAGTCTTCCCAATGTAGTATGCGTTGCAAACAGTGCATAGGGCGATGTAAACAACCCTGGAGGTGTTACAATTCCCTTCTGTCATAAACTTCTGTCATAAACTTGAGGGGTATTTTGACTACCAAAGCTTTTAGTTTTAGTTTTTAGAATTCTTGGACAACGAACACAGTGACCACAAGGTTGGCAACCAGTGACCACAAGGTTGGCAACCAATTAAAAGGTCTCCTGTCAAAGTAACTTGGGAGTGCTTCCTTTTATCAACTTGACAGTGTTTATAGTGATTAAAGTAAGGTAGCATCAGGATTTCACCAAGTCTAATATCAGATGTCAAAATGTTCCAATGATGTTGCACACTATCCATCAAAACCCTTGTGTTGTGTCCATATGTAGTGACAAGTATGAAAGTCGAGCATTTGACATGTCAATCATGTAGACGTGTGTGTGTGTGTGTGTGTGTGTGTATGTGTATATATATATATATATATATATATATATATATATATAAACTAAATATTATACATACACCAACTTTGCATCTTTCCTGCTTTATGTGAGAAGTTAAGTCCATTAGCTCTGAAAGTGGTTTCCATAATTTCACATATCATGTAAGGAAAGACTTTTCAGAGAACCATCAGGCTGTGTTCCATGGTTTGGATTATTTTCTAAATATAATTAAATATTAGCATTGCAGAGAAGATATTTACTATTTATCAGGATTCCCTGTTCAGAAGATCTTTATCTGTATCCCATGCTTTGTATAGTCTCTTTCCTCTCTGTGGACAAATGGCGCACCTATTACCAATTAATACTTAACCCAAATAAAACCAAACTTCTCATTTTTCCACCCTACTAATCACTCCACCCCCCCTACCCTCATTTGCTTCTTTTTAACAACAAAACAACCATCTCTACAGTTGCTCACACCAAGCTACTAGGTGTAGAGATAGACTGCAACATGCAATTTGATACCCACATCTCACTCACTATAATGAAAGTACACAAAAAACTGTGAGGACTATATAGAAACCAACAATTCCTTACAAAAACAGTACCAGAGCTAAAATAGCACAAACCCCATCTCATCTGCACACTTCTATATGCCTCTCCCATTCTCACCAATCTCAGAAAATCAGATTTAACTAAACTTGACATCTGCTATAACAAAATAGCAAGGTTTACCACCAATAGCCCTTACAAAACACAACACTCCCTAACCCTTAAACAACTCAACTGGCTAAACCTTCCCCAAGTCCCCCTTTACAACCATCTCACACTAACCTACAATATTTTATACTACCCTGAGAAAACCCATGCGTTACCAAACCTAATACACTCTCTTACTCCAGTACTAGGGTTCTACACTCCAGCAAACCTTTGCTTGAAGTCATTAATTCCAGTAACTCCACAGGGGCCTCCCTCTATTCAAACTATATTGCTAAGAAATGGAACAGTCTGCCTTTTAACATAACAGCTGCAATGCCCTTATGTCTGGTCAAGAAAGCTCTCAAAGCACACCTCAATGGACTTGCCACTGTGACACCCCAGGCTAGTCCTACTCCAGCCTATTCTGGATCATCCCTAGACAGAGGCCTCTCTTATTATCAGGCCAGGACTTCTATTCTTTCTAGTATCGTTTTTTAAGCCACTCTCTGTTCTTTCCAGACATTTCCTCCTGTCAAGTCATGACATTGTTTGTATACACCGTAGTAAATATCATTCTGAGTTTATTTAGTAAAACTGAGTATAAACTGTAGTACTGAGTGTATGGTTTTACTGATCTACTGTGTATTGCAGAATCATAACTTTATTTTTATGCTCTGTTCACATGTAATTTCATGGAATCTTTTGTCATTGTTCAGTTATTGACCTGTGTTACAATTGGAGCTAAGGACTTGTGTTCAGTCAGACTTTCCTGTTTGCCAAATGTAAAATAAAGACATTTTTGTATGAAAAAGTTCAGGATTCTAATATGTATGAGGGTTTCTAGAGTTGCAATTTCATCTTAAATGAATTTTTAATTGAAGTGTTTCAGAGGATTCTAATCACTTGCAAATGTGTAGCTGCCTTTCTGTTACACTC
This sequence comes from Protopterus annectens, assembly GCF_019279795.1. Taxonomy (NCBI): domain Eukaryota; kingdom Metazoa; phylum Chordata; order Ceratodontiformes; family Protopteridae; genus Protopterus; species Protopterus annectens. Next base: position 336,732,490 of record NC_056749.1, read on the forward strand.
ACTACATCCATAAATCCATTTTCTGTCTTAACAGTTGTTCTCTCTGGGCTTAATTATAACTAAAATAATACAGAAATGTGAATTGTTATACTTTGTGAATCAGGCAAAGAGATTTTTCTTTTTTAGCAGTACTTTCGTTAACTCATCATAATTAGACCTATAAGAAGGCTGCTCATATTTTATGCCTGTATTATGTTGACTTGCGACTTAAATGCCACGTTTCATTATAATGCCCCAACAATAAATTAATAAAGATTCAAAGCAAATGAATAGTCCTTTTAGAATGAATAAGCTCAAGGCCAGATTAATGAACATCTGACAGTGAAGTGAAAAAAATGTATTCTGAAAACCAAGACAGCTACAGCTTAAATCTCTAGTGACTATACTCATTGTAATTATGTGAGAAACAACCTCATAAAAATGGAATGCTTGGGGAAACCTTAAGCATCTGAAGTTGCACTATAAAATCACTGATGAGCAGTTAGGCAACAAAAATAGTTTGAAAAAAATGAATAAAAATAATAATGAAGCTTGTCTGCATGATGGCTATACATGGTTCATTTCATAAAACTTAAAGTAACTTACATTTATAGCGACTGATATCAAAATACTATTGGTGGTTGTTTAACTATAATGTCTCATTTATGTTATATCATTTTGTATGTGAATGAACGAGTTATAAAACTAACAAACATTGAGAAATGAAAATTAAAATAAGCAGAAACCATTATTAGGCTAGTATGACGCATTAATGAAACTACTGTAATTAGCAACAGGATTCAGATATTCTGACTATAATAATGTATAAGAAGAAGGAAATCAAAAATATATTTTAAGTACATGCAAAGGTAAACACAGTAGTTGTGATTTATTAAGTATTGCTGTTAGGACTGTCTGGGTGGCAATGCTGCAAAGCCCAATAATACAACTTTGATAATGTGATTCAGAGACCTGATATACAGTGTCTGAGTCAAACACTGTGCAGTTGTAAGTAAAAGCAATAGCGTCATCTCTTCTAATCCAAATAACGCAGTTGCAATGACACTTACAAGCACACACACTCTCTCTCTCTCTCTCTCTCTCTCTCTCTCTCTCTCTCAGACCTTCACACGTACATATCCAGATATTCAGACAGCTGCAGTCATGCCCTTACATCAACACCTGCACTTACTTGCTGTGGTGTTAGCCTTGTTCCTGCCATGGGGATTGGTGAGTGCATGTTGTTAAAAGATGGCATACACTGTTATGCTTTCCTCCCCAAATAGCACCTTCCGGTTATTTTGATCCCAAAGAAAAGTTCAGATGAAGAGTACATAGCTAATTAGCATTAGACACTCCCCTGGATTGCTGCATTAACATGTGGCTTTAGCCAGTGCGATAGATGTAGCACTGCACACTGCAGTGCTGCAAGAGTCGAATCATGATGCCATAGCTCATTGAGGAGGCTTTCTTCCAACAAGACTGCATAGTGCATTATGTATTTCTGAATCCTGGAATGTGTTTGCTGCTTAGCATATAGTTTGAGACATAATGCACATGAAACAATATATTACCATTTCACTGGTTACCTAATATAATGAAAGTACTGGTAAAAATCTGGGGAACAACTACACAGGTAGAAATACTGCATTATATATTATGAGTGTAATGATGTCTTTAAATACAACATTCAGAAATGTGTACCCTGCAGTCTACAATGCATTGCAAACACAAATATGACTGCAGTAACATACATGTTAAATGTTGTAAAAAGTCAATAAATGGCCTACAACAGTAAAATCACAATGATATATACAAATGCATTATAGGGTAGTATTATGCCAAGAATGCACCATTGTGCCAAGCACACAAAAATAAGTTAGAAGTAGGGTGTACAGCTAAACTATGATTTATGGCAGCCATACAGTGCAGGGCAGAAAAGAGACAACCTCAAGTAAGTGGTGCAGGACAGGTGTTATGAACTAAGGGAATCTAGCAGTCTTGTCTGAACCAGTACCTAGGAACAGCAGGTAATGAGAGGCAGTTACTGGTCTGGCAGGTTGTCACTAGACACCAGATAACCAACAATGTTTAGCATATGTAGGACACTGTTTTCTGGTGCCCAGATGGAAAAGGGAGTGTAGGAAATTTAGAACAAAATTATATAGCAAGCATATTTACACACAGGAGAAAAACATAAAAGGGAAGTGCAGGTGGGGGAATAAAGTTTTTGAGGTGATTAGTGCCCATCTTATTTTATATCTATCAATAACAATATCAATTTCAGTAACTCTGATGGGTATAAAAGTAGGGAGTGGATTAGGCAAACATGAAACAAAACAGATAATCTAGGTTGGACTGGCACACATTAGAAGGGAACACAGGGAATTTACACACAGATAAACACAGAGCAGACAAATGGCTTGGCATTGGGAGTGGAAGGAGCTGTGTAACAGCTGCCGACCTGCCCAAAGGGATGTAATGGGACCCAGAAGATGGAGTTCATGTGTCTAGGTGTCCAGTATTATGGGCCATATCATACTTTGTTGAGAGTAGGGACTTCCAAGTATACTGAATATGGGACTTACTGCAGGATGGGCTAATATGTAATAGACCAACATGAGCAAGGGCAGTTGAATCAGGTAGGCTACCTGCCTTGGCAACCAAGAACCCCTCTCCTGAAGCTCACCCACCTCCGCTAGAGCCTTAGCCAGGACAGTAGCAGATGATGACCAATGTGTTTGCAGCTCATTTCTTTTAGTAAGATCTGAGGAAGGGAGACAGAAAGGGAAAGGTGCCATTACTGCGTAAATTCTAACAAGACATAAATTATATAAATCCAGATAAAGTATAAGATTCTGATGCATGACAGTATCCCCAAAGGCTTTAGTGTCATGCAACATTCATCAGCATTTTGCTCTCCCCATGCCTATGCTGAAAGACAAAATGGACATAGTCATCATACACAGGTCTGGGTGATATACAGACAGCAGTACAAACATAACTCTAAACATTTTGCTTAATAAATAAGCCAGAGATGGCACAGACAGCCTGTTAAAGCAGCTATGCTGCCACATATTTGTAGTGAGAAAAAAAAGCCTTAGATGGTGTCAACAGCCAGAAAAACAATTAAACTATCAAATATAATCCTAGTATGGTGTCCACAAGTACAGAGACTAACAAACTACTATGCAAAATAATGCATTGGCATGGCATAATGACTTCTAACCCCATACCTGCTCAGACAGGTGGTATACTTCAGAAAAGAACATGACAAAGCAAGAACAGTCTTACTCTAATACAGAAACTGAAGCTCCTGTGCAAAACATAGAAATAAATCAAGCAGTTAGACACCATTTTACACCCAGGGAAGTATATTTGTACAACTTCACTTATACCATTTAAATCAGTTTTGTGTGGTTCCTCTGTCTTTATTTTACTGTGACTTCTCTGGCTGTGAAGTTACAGCCATTAACCCATTAACCGAAGGCAGTATTCAGTCAGTAACAGCTGGTGTTAGACTAATTCCAGTTAATGACCACAAATTCTACTGATACAGCTATCCAAATTAGGCTGTTTGCTCTGTTTGAAAACTGACTAAAGCAGAAGAATGCAGCAACTAAACCAGAAGAATGCAGCAACAGTTACTAATCCACTTGAGAGAAAAAAAAAAAAAAAAACAATGTAAAACCAGTTCAATATATAGCTAGCTTCTAATTCTCAGAAGAAACAGTAAAAATGCTGAAAAATGTGAGAATTCAGTCAAAGGTGATTTAAATACTCAGACAAAGTAAGAACTTTGAAAACAAAGTATTCCAAATAGTAAAATGTCATATCTTCAGATTCAGAAAAAATGCAGTGAAATTCAAGAGGAACCACATAAAAAAGATCTGTTGATAGCAACTGAGAAAAACCTACTCACATGGCTATTGTCAGAAGTAAGCATTGTAACAGAAAAAAATATAATAGCCCCATGATCTTTTCAAGGAATTAACAGCTATAAGCAACAGAAAGGTAGACAGATACAGAGAAAAGTATTATGCACACATATTTATACAGGTCTGTGTCATAACACAGATGTTACAGAACATCAAAGTGCATATGGTCAAGACCATGTGATCAATACTTCACAACAGCAAAAAAAAAATGCATTTGTAGGGGTGCAAGCCCACCTGCACCCCCCACACCACCTGCACCCCCCCCACACTCCCTGCAAATGATACATACTAAGTGTGAGATTACACTGCAGTGGAAAGAAAAGGGTAAATTCTCCAATCCCCACTGTAATGTGATGCCAGTACAAATACTTCATCATTGCAGAAAGTCAGTCGTACAATATGCGGTTTGATTTTCAAAAAAACTGAAATTTTGAAGGGAAACCATATAGCTACTGACATATAGCTACAGAGTTAGATACTGATACAGGAGCAGTACTTTAATTGAGGTCTTTTTCCATTGAACAATGAAAAAGCAAAAACAGCTGTTCAAAAATCAGTTGACTAAACGCTGGCATTTTCAAAAATGCAAAATGTCCTTTCCCCACTATAGTGCAATTTTGGAGTTGGTATATACAAGTAATGTACAATTAGAAGAGGCTGTCGATGGTGTGTGTGTGGGGGGGGGGGCTGCTCCCAGTGCAAAAGTAAAACGGCAGGGGTATTTAATAAACCATGCGCATTCATTTTCTACCATGTACACATCACAGCATGATGCACACAGTAGCAATGATATTCAGATTCAATAAACACTGTGTAAGGCACACCCACCCAGGCAAACAAGGTAAACATTGTGGCATGCCACTTACAGCATAAGTAGATGAATTGCATGCTAACCAACCAATCCAACACAGTGGAGCTATTCAATAAGCTGTAAAGTATCTGTGTAGACTCTGAGTTGTTTTTCCTACAAATTCCAGAACTGTTGGAATACAGCCATGTAAAGGAGTCATGGACAGAATGTTAGGGGCTGCTGCTGCTTTAATTCGTTTGTATGTGCTACAGGCTGAAGCCAATGTTGATACTTCTGTCGATATGCCTAGGCTGAGAAGTAGAAGAGTTTTCAGGCCCCATTTAACTTTTCACAACCTACATAATGTGGAAATTGCAGAGCACTACAGGGTAGAAAGGGACACACTACATGAACTTTGCAATCTCTGCCGTCCTCAACTCAGAGCCACAGCCAACAAAGGGGAACCCATCCCAGTGGAGACAAAGGTATGTAGCCCTTAGAATCTTAGCTACAGCTGCTTTTGAGAGACCAACAGGGGACATACTGGGGTTGTCATAGGCACTAGCATCCAGGATCCTCCAATTCCTGAATGCCTTGCTCCAACATGCCAGTGACCACAAGTATTTTCCCAATAGTTCTGAAGAGAGGGCCAGAAATATGCAGGAGTTCTACCATGTAGCACACTACCCTGAAGTACTGGGTATCATAGACTGCAAACCTGAAAAGAGCACTCCACTTGGGGAATAGGGTAGACTCTACATAAACAGAAAGGACTACCACTCTAGCAACTGCCAAGGCATGTGTAATGCCAAAGGAATCATCTTGAAAATGTGTGCTGCCATTTACCATGCCTCGCATATCTGGCACACCTCCCAACTGTACTAGATGTTTGCTAACTGGATATCCCACAAGGTACTGGGGAATGCCGGTTATGCACTGGAGCTGTGGCTGATGACAACAATCAGAAATGCACACACACACCAATGGAAGGTTGCCATAATATCAGTGTATGTGTTTGGGCTGCTAAAATCATGATTTCAGAACCTGGATACATCTGGGGGAGTCCTGCAGTACAATTCACAGACTTGTATAGAAATATTCACAGTATGTGCCATGCTACACAACATAATCCTGAGGAAACAGCTTCAGCAGGATTAGCTCGTGCTAAGGAATGGGCACACATTCCACAACCAATGCCAAGGTTAACACAGCCACAGGCAGATGAGGAGTCAGAGTGGGAACTATCAGCTGCTGTGGATGTAGGCAGATATAGGTGTACTCCGTATGCCCTTGCATTGGTTGGGAGATGATGCATAGCTCACTCACCACCTAGGGGCCTAAACCCTTTCTCCTACTCACACACACAGAGTAACATTGATGCCAGGCAACTCACAGAACCTCTACCTCCTCATGTGTTGGCTGTGTACTGCTTGCATCATGCAGAGTCAGCCCTGAACAAAAACTGTGACAACTGCTGCATTTATAAGATAATACACTCCAGGTTCAGAACTTATTTAATAATATGAATGTGTGACATATCCTTGTATTTCATTACTTTGTCTGGTAAGCAAGTAAAAGGTGTGAGATTTGTACAGGAATTAACTTAACATGCGACAGCAGCAACTTATTTGACTTACATGTGATAATTGCTAAGTAGTAGGTTGCAGGCATCAAAGATTCACATACCTCTCAAAATTACTGATGATCACTGCATGCCTTCAGTTTAGCACCTTATGTTTGTACTGAAAATGATTACAAAGAGAAGTTAGAAAGTAATGACACACATTACAGTTTCTGACTTCAACAACCCTCACAAGATTATTCGCTATAAAGTTGTGAAATTTTAATGCTATCAGCTGTGTAACTTTCCAAGGCCAGTATAAGTCAAAGGTGCAATTATGTGTTCAGCACCACAAATGCAGATATACTAAACACTAAGTCAGATATGCACCCTGAGCATCAGACAGAAAGCGTATGTATTCATGAATCTAAATGATAGAAAATGGACATATGGCACAGTTATCACTTGCACAGGGTTGTGTGTGTGGGGGGAGGGGAGCCTAGGCTGACATAAAAGGTCTAGTGCATGTGAATAAGAAAGAGAAGCAGGCAGACATTTAGATAAACCAACAAATGGCCAGTGACACAAAATGAGTAACTGGTGTGTTAGTGTCTGCATGAACACAGCCAAGTTTTGTGCTTGCTGTATGTCAGGCAAGTGTGAACCATGCATGTTAGAGGTGGCAGTTCATTGCTGTCATCCCTGACCAGGAGAAGTGGCTCTCCCAGGAGTTGCACTGGGATGCCCATGCCCATAGTCAGATTCGCTGTTGCTACCTGAACATGACTGTTTGCTGGATGAGCTGCCTTCACAGTGATTCCCAGGACCATGACCCCAGTGCCTGCCACATCTGGGTGTGGACAGCCCACTCATTGACAAAACCGTGGAAGCACTGCAACTATGGGAGTGTGATCAGACATGGTCACATTGGCTCACAGCAGATGATGTCACTAACCTATGGCCATGAGGATGCCATTCCCTTCCAAGCAGATGTTCCATCAGACAATGGTCGGTCAATGACAGATGCTCTTCGGTCCGTCACAGGCATCCCTCATTCCAATGTGTTAGTAATCGATTCCACTGAATTGGCAATGTGGAGACAGTCACACATGCCAGACTGTGCCACAGCTACAACCTTGAGCATTTGTCTGGAGCACGAATGGGAACATGCCTGTGCCTCCATGATATCCATAAGCATACATTGAGAGGCAGGGGAAGAGACACTGCAGCAGGTGAAGGAGGGACAGCAGGCCCCTTCCGAGCACCCCTACCAACCCTCCTGTGTGGCACCTCACCCATACTTAGGCTACTGCCAGAGTCAAGAGGCAGTGAAGCCACAGTAGCCTCATGTCCCTGATCAATTGCCCTCTACCTGTCCAATATCTGAGGGTTCACTTAAATATGTAGTCATAGGCCTACTGGCTGTGCCCAAAGGAATTGCAGGAGATGGCTGTATGTAAACCACAGTGTCAGTTTTAACCTCTGCACCCCCCCTGACTGTGCTTCAGATTGGCCACCATCATCAGTCTGCTGATACACTAACATCAGGTAGCAGAGGGCCCACACTCTCACTGTCATAATCATCTGGTGATAAAAAAGCAACAAACCTAGGAAAAAAATAATACCTACACTACTATAGTCCAATATATGTTAACAAAGTAACAGTGCTGCCACTATTACAGACAGTATAGCAATACGTACAACATGCCTGACATTGACAGCACACACTAAAATATTTGTTTTATATTGCTCAGCATTACTGACATAAAATGTTTTGGCTTACCATCTGCAGGCAAGATACTTCTCTGCAATCTAGGTGACTGTTCTGGAAGAAGTTAAGAAAGAGATAAGGGCAACATCATCACAATTAATAATAACACAGGCGTTAATAATTTTAACCTTTTGTATGCCTATTAACTATACTTTCAACAAGAACATGGCTGACAACTCCAACCTAAGCTAATAACTTTATTGATCTTCAATCCCTCCCCCAAAAGACATCTCTTGGGAGCTGGCTGAATCCTTGATACTGGCCAGGAACTCCTCATTGGGAGCTAGTGGTGGTTCCCTAGCAGGCCTGCCCTGGTAAGCATCTGGTCATGGCCCACTGCAGATGCTCTCCTCCATAAAGATGTGATCATGTCAGTGGCCTTGTAGCACACTTTCTCATATGTCCTGCTGTGACCATTCACAGCATTCAAGCCATCAACTATATGTTGCCAAATTTCAAGCAGAAAAGCACCATATTGCCTAAAGGCATCCACTATCACCTGGTTCTCAGCATCGGTGAAGGGGGTCTTCAAAGATTGACATGCCTGGGTAGCATACTCCTAGGTGTCCTAGAATACAACAGAAAGATAATACACATAAGTACAAATGAACTGTTTACAGATAAAACAGAAAAGAGTAGACACTCAGTATTACCCCCTGGAGAAACATGCATCAGTCTACAGATGTGAAATACGAACAGGCAGGATGCAAAACAAGGAGAGTAACATGAGAAAACAATCCTTGTTTGTGCTATAACAGTACCTCACCTTTCCCACCCTTCCCAAAAGAATAGGAAAATTACACATTTTGCTAACAAATCATGTTTAAAATGGTAAAAGTGGTGTCATAGGAACTGTTCCTGAAATATTTGTACACAGTTATCACATAACATTCCATTTTCATGAATTGGCAATCATGTATACCACTGAAATGGCTTGATAAACATGACCATGCCATCAGTACATTTCTAAGTAATACATACAGATAAAAATGAAAAACTTTACTTAAGATTTTTCATAAATTCCAACATAAACTGTATGTAGCTGACAGAATGGAAGCATACCTTCCAAAGTTCAGTACTCCTCTGTACAGATATATGTCCTGAAGAAATAGCATATATGCAGTCTTCCCAACACAAAACCATCTCTTTACCATCAGTTTGTCTAGCTACATGGTTGCATTTTAATATGGTGGAGATTCAGGGCTGTTAGCATGGTGAAGATTCAAATGAGGTGTGAGCTCATTAGAACCGCTGAATCCCAATTACTTGGATCCATGTAGGAGATGGTGTTTGGTTTTAATGGATTGCAATTGTGAATTATAGTGGTTACTAGAAGGAAAACACAACAGCACTGCAAGTTGCCTTACTTCCACTGTATGTGTCTGGTTAGATCTACAAAGTGTTAAATGAAGGGTTGGAAATTTTAAGTAATTAACACACAATTCCCAGGTTGTCTTCCTTAACATCTAAACTGCCCTTCATTTGTTGTCAACTGCATATATTTCTAGTAATATCTTCTCACATTTTAAGGACAATGGACACATTGCATGTCTCAGAATACTGGTCAATAAATGGCCAACAAACAGAGAAATTTAAGATGGAGATGTAAATTTGCAAACAATAATCATGACAGGTTGTATGATCAATAGGGGGACTACTTGATATATCTGTAGATGATATTTTAGTTGTGTGCAGATTAGTTCATTTCTTTGCTGCAAAGCTGTCTGTGTGGTAAAGAGAGAAGGCACCTATCCTGTATTCTGAAGGTGCATTGGAATAAGAGTTCAAATCCAAATCTATGTAGACATATGTGTTATGAGCCATCATTTTCTTGTTTGTATGCCCTATACTGATTTTCCTCCTTCCAACTACTTGCCCCTTTTTTTTCTTTTTCTGTCTTGGTCTATTTTTTTTTTTTTTTGGGGGGGGCACTGTTTGCATGATGCAGTGCTTAGCTCAATCATGGGACATGAGGAAATTAATGCTGGGTCTGGCTGTGTTTTTCTCATTTGTGCAAAGTGTAGCACTGGACCCCCCCCCCCCCCCCCCACAGGAGGATGACAGGACCCAGTTCACAGCTAGGCCATATGATTAAGTAAAATAAGGAATGCCATTTAATTAGTCCTGTGGTGGCAGAAGTAAGTGTAGCACTTGAATACACATGGTCCTGGATTGAAGTGCAGGGTATGCAACCTTTCCACTGTTGTGGCATTGCAGTATATAGGAATAAACTGAATGATAGACAAATGTTATTTCAACCTTCTTGTGGCAAGAGATGTAAGTGAAGGACAGCCATACACATGGTACTGGGTTTCAAAACGAGATATTCCATACAGGTTTATTGTTTCACTTGCCATTATAGTCACGCTCATTTATAACACTTGAGATAGTTCAGCTGACATTAATTATGTATGAGGGCTGAGACAATAGTATTGTCAGTTATTTATTTCTCTGTGTATTATCACATTTATTTATATATCTGATAATAAATGTGATAATACATAGATAAATGATTGCGGGTATACAGTGTAATATTTTCCTGTAAATATAATTCTGCTGTCTGGACTGGTATGGCCATCACATTTGCCTGACTCACATACACAACTGCCTGTACATCAAATAGCTTTGCAATTACAGTTAAGTCCTCACTGTCTGGTACTGCTGCTCTCCTCTTACCATCATGCAAATGCAGTGCTTGGGAGTGTGCACTGTTTTGCGCAATGGTAAGTGGAGTGCAACAGTTTCAGACAGTGTACCCACTCTGGTAAGCATGTTAACTGTAATCGGTGGGAAAGCATCAGTCTTGATTTGTCCTAGACCTGTGGCAGACATTGCAGGTGTTTGTGGGGAAGATGCCATGTTTAGGGGACAGAGTTTGGGTGTCCAGGGGTCCAAGATTTTTATTGGACTCCTACTTAAGAACCACAGTGACAGGCTTCTTCAGGGGGACTATTCAGGCTCCCAGTATAAGTCTGAGGCTAGAAATAGTTTAGCTCAGTCTGTATCCAGGGCAATGGTATACCGTGCATTGGAGAGCAATGTAGGCATCATTATAATTATCTATGGTAGAGGTAGAGGTATACACTCAGCTATTGCAAAATTTAGGAATCAAGACATCCCACATCTGTGTAAGTATCCTCTACAAGAGAGTACATCTAAGTCTTAGAAAGCTGAATATAGGCAAGACTGGTATTCGTAATGGTCGTCTGTTATGTTACATAAATCACTACTGCAGGAGTTGGTTTCTCTACCACTTGCTGACCTCACTGCTCAACTATTTGACCAGTGTGTGTGCTAACTAATGTGATACTGATGTGGACTTAAATTAGACATAGTGACAGTCTTGTATTATCATGTTGCTATTATTTAGGTCATTTACATCTAGAGTCCTACATAATCTGTATATATTTTGCTCTTCACTGTTGCCTCTAGTGGAAATATTTTTCACTACTGAAATGTTTGCCTCCTTTCAGTAATATTTTACTCCTGGTCATCTGTAAGTGATCTGCCTGTCATGAATATTCAGAGGCATCATTATCACGTATGAGTATGAATACAAATGCTATGTATTCAAAACTGCCTGATGTTAAAGTACATTAATAACAACACCTTTATACTGAATACAGACTGAGAAAAAGGAGAGAACAGATTGCTTACATGACCAGTCAGCATACCTCTCAAATGTCCAGATTTTTGCAGAATATCTAGATTTTTGCCTCAAATGTTAGGTCTGTTCCTCATAAAATTTGTGAATTTTATGGGAGATCACTGAGGTTTGAAGTCACTAAACGACATACATTTCCATTTCAGACTTCGCATCCTCCAGAAAATGCAAGCTAACAAAAATCCTGTTCCTCTAGCAACTTTCTAAGTTTTTAAGAACAATATTAAAAATCTGTCCCTAGTATGAGGCCTTTGCCCCGACCCCCCACCATTATTTTAGGCTTTGTCCAGATTTCTTGCTGTAAGAGTTTAAAAGCTATATCACCAAGTAATACAGAACAAAACAGTAACACTTACAAACAAGGGGGCAAGATAAACTGTATTAAAAATATGTGCATGGAAGCCACATGTGTTAAACTTCTGTAATGAAGTGTGAAAATAAATACATACACATACAAGGTTTAAGTATATTTTTGCACTTCATTGCAGAAGTTTCACTTCTATTGGGTGTGACGATCATGCACATATATTTGTTGTTTCACCCAATCATGTTTGTTTCTTGGAGTATTTAAATCTTTTCAGTTGAATGTCTGTTTACTCTGAAGAGGTGTCCAGTGGATAGACAAAACACTAAATCTACTTTTTAAAGTTTAATAAACAATTAAAACAAATTGCATTTTGCTCTTGTGTGGCTGCCTGCCTGGGAATTTCAGTTTTAGTTTTAAGTAAAGTTTTTTTTCCTGGGTTACTACAGTTTGTTGGTTATCTGTGTGACTTTATGTGGATGTGGCTGCTTCTCCTGACCGAGCTGTTCTTTTGACCTGTGACAGTCAAAAATCTTTGGGTGAACTTACCAAGTACATCCATATGTTTTTCTCAGAAGGATAACAGCAAAGTTTCTTGAGGAGTGAAATCACCAAACAGGGAACCAGATGCCTCTATACTGCGTTTCCAGCCTCTGCATGGTAATTTGATGGAACTTTCAGTTCAATTTCCTGTTTCTTCAGGTTTTTAAATGGCTTCATTTTGGTGACTGGATTTTCTGCCGGTTTCTTCATTCATCAGCCAGAACCATGGATTCCTTTGGCGGACAACATAGTGGACATGGTTTTTGCTAAATATGTGGATTTTAATATGGGTAATTGGTTAAATGGGAGTGACTTCAACAATGTTAACCCTAAGGACAATTCTGTTTCCTACAAAGGTATGTGTTACAAACTAAAAGAAAACATGTTAAATTTAATTTAATCACTTATGTTGGATAACTGTTACTTGCAGGAATGTATTACTTGGAAACAGGTCCTCAGGGGTTCAAGTCTGATAAATTTCCCAACAATGTTGAATTTGTAACAAAGTTTTACTGTGAACTTGTAGATATATTTAACTGTGGTATTTTAACTATCCAGGCCCATATCTGCAATAATGAGAGAGTGCTTAAAATATTGCGGAGTGAGATCCTTTCTTTAAACAAGCGCATTAAAGGATGGTTTAATTTTCACACTACAAGACTAGAAATGTAAATATTAAAGGAAGCTGATGATATAATGGAGAAAATTAAGACATGTAAGTTTTCAAAACTAGAGAGAGACCACAAGAAGTATAGTGAAGGCAGAGCTTATTGGTTACCCCCTTTACATCAGAAAACAGTAACAACACAGGTGGAAATTAATGTGCAGAGCAAAATAACAGTGGTTTGGTTACAGAAAACTTCACATTTGAAAGGTTTGACAATGAAATTACTGATGAGGCTTTAAGGAGGTCTTCCAGAACACACACACACAAAAAAAAAAAAAAACCTCAAACCCTACCTGCTCTGGTGACACTGAGATTATCCCCGAGGATAGGGGCAGGGTTCCAAAAGCAATAGGAGGCAAAAGGCAAGAAGAGGTACTAAACTGTACTGACACTATACCTTTTCCCATTGACAATAGTTATGGAAAGGCCCTCAATTTCCCTATTCACAGAGAAGGTTGTGTTTACCTGTGACAACTTCCATGTGTTTAATTAGTGCGTTAGAACTAAACATCACTCATTTCACTATATTTCGTAAGGGCCTTTGTCACTACCAGGACAGCATATTTGAATGAATTACTTTTGGATTTAAAACTCTGTTAGAAAGCTTAATACTAACCTTATTTTCTGTGACACTTCAGAACACATTACTACCAACAATTATTTTGCAAAAAAAGCCTTTTCAAACTCTCTTTATACCCAATGTTATGCAATTTTGAGAAACTTATTGAGAATGACATTAGAACCTTTATGAAAACCAATAGCCATTATAATAGTAACCTTTCCCAGGATGAAAGATTGGTGTTAAGGGCCTTAGTAATAAAGATTTGATTATGAAGCCTGACAAGAGGGGAGGGGTAGTAGTTATGCAACAATGGACCTGCTTAGCTAAAATGTTGCAATTACTGAATAGTGACTGCAGGTACTCCAAGGTTTCATACAATGCAATTTTATGGCATACAGAAAAAAATGATTTGATCCTTGAAGATAATTTATTACAAAGAGCTATTGATAAGACATTGTATGAATTTCTTTAAATTTCTAAGTATTTTATTCCTGGGAATTTTGGAATACCAAAGGTACATAAATGTGGTGCTGCCCCCCCCCCCCCCCAAGACCTATAGGTGCTGCTGCAGGTTAAAAAAAATCCCCATGCCATTTTTGTGGACAGAAAACTTAAACCCTTTCATGGTTTATGCAAACATATTTTAGTTGGTGTGTGTTTTTTGACTAAGATCGGTGAACTAAACTTTGATCCTAACTATGCATTTATATAAAGGACCTGTTTTCTGTAATCCCACATTCTGTGGGCTTACAATGGTATTTGCCAGCATTGTGCTGCTACATCGGGAGCAAAAATGTTAAATCTTACTTTCATTACCTGCATGACCTATTTATTGTTTGGAAAGGCCAGGTAGAGGACATTAAATGTCCTTTAACAGTACCACTGAAGTTTTGGTTTTCAGTCAGACAGTGAAAATGAATTATGTACACATTTTGAATGTTAGGATTGTGAAGGATCTTTCTAATTGCAGGTTTATCTTGAAATTATACAGAAAAGAGCATTTTTCTAACTCTTATTTACATTATAGTAGTAGTCACCCCTTTCAGCAGAATAATATTGTAAAGGGTCAAATGATTACAACAGCTAGAATGACTTCTCTCCAGGATGATTTGCTGGATGAGAACCCTTTCATGATGGTGTGCTACATAGAAGGATTTCCTGATTTCTGTGGTGATTTGATTATCAAAGGAGAGGCTACTTTCCACTAGAGTCCCAAGGTCTCTTATCACACCTTCGGTGTTAAGTGGGCTGCAGTCTGTGTGTAGTCATTGGGTACAGGGGTTTTAGCAAAGGGTATGACAATGCATTTTTTGGTGTTGAGCTTGAGGCCATGGCTTTGACATCAGGCCCTTTTACAGGATGGCCACGTCGGTCGGGGACTCAACTATGGCACCCAGTTTGCAGTCATCTGCAGACTTTGTCAGCCAGTCCCTCTGTGTTGGCCTGTACTTCAGAGAAGTAGATCCCAAACAGGAGTGGACCCAAGACTGAACCCTGTAGTAATCCACTTGTAGCAGGTTTGGAGTCGGATTTGAAGTTCACAATTTTAAAAGCGTGGGTTCTATCTGTGAGCTAGTTGGTGACCCATCTTGTGATGTACGGATTTATGCCCAGCTTGGTGAGTTTATTTATGATTCCAGAATGGGGGATGGTGTCAAAAGCCTTGGCGAGGTCGACATAGGCTGTGTGGACTGCCTTAACCTCATCCACTGCTTTGGTGACTGTTTCAAAGAAGTTGACCAGGTTGAGGAGACATGATCTGCCCTTCACAAATCTGAACTGGGTGGGGTCCAGAGTTTGGAGGTTACCAGTATTGGCTCCAGCTTTCTGGAGTGGTACAACTGTTGCCGTGCACCATTCAGTGGGTACAAAGCTTGTCGAGAAGCTATGATTGAACATGGCGCCAGGGATATTGTTCGATCTCATGTATGCTGTGTTTTTGGCTTTCAATAGTGCAGTTTTCACCTGTTCAGTTGTGATTGCAGGGACACTTCATTTTTCTGGTATTGATATGGGCCCTTTAGAAAGTGATAGGTTCAGTGCCAACTTTACCCCCCATCAGCCAGGGTGTTGGCGATATCAGTTAGTTCTGTGAATTTTGTGCCGTTGTGGTGTAGCTCAGAGCAGATCTGTGTGTTGCCATTGAGTTTCTTGAAATAGCTGTAGAATGTTTTGTGGTTGTCCTTAGAGTCAGTGGCAATCTTATTTTCATAGTTCGCTTTGGAGGATTTTGAGAGATCTCAGCTTCTTGCTGAGGCTAACCAGGGAGCTCAACCATTTGTGGGATTTTATTCTCCTTTGCAACAGTATCTTCCTTCTGTTGAAGCAGAGGACCACCAGATTGGTTTCTTTTTTTTTAGAAGACTGTGTCTTGGTTCTATTAGGGATGGCACAATCCATGCACCCGTGTAGGTGCTTAGAGTGCCAAACGAAAACAGTCCTTGAACCAAATAAGGAATCAGGTGCAAAAACCAGAAAATACAACTACATTGCATTCAACTGTTTCATGAACAAGCAGCATATGCAATGCTGTTAAAACTACCACTTCTACAGAACCCACAGAACTTTTACCCAGTGTTCCTATTGTTCCTTGTTTCAGATGTCAACCTAAATACTTCTGTAGCTGCTGTAAGCAGTCACTCTGATGCTAGCACAAGCACTGCAGCTGTTAGACCTAAAGCAAGCATGGCTTCCAGTGTGAGTTTGAATTCCACAGAGCAGGCCTCTGTACTATCAGGCTCCACCCGTGGACATTCTTTTATTGAAAGAACCTCTGCCTATAAGAGGCAGATTGAGGAATTGCCTGCAAAATCAACGTACACGACGACTACACAGCCAGGAGGACAAAATAAGGTCAGGAAAGAGATACAAACAAGCTTAGTTCACAATATCTCTACTTTAACTTTAACTTACTCACAATTATCTGTGTTAAACAGAGGTTTAACCTTTGTTCCGGCTTAAAGAATGGACATAACAGAAGTAATTAAAGACCTACACCTTTTTGGCAGAACTCTTACACTTAAAAGCTATGTTTGGTAATTCTAATAATGCTGATTATATATTTAGAAAGCCCAGCACTTACATACCACCTAGTAATTCTACTAAAGATCTGTTTATTAGCCTTTGTGACAAACAACTTAGAGAGACGTCTCTAGATAAGCAAACTAATAATTTTAATAATTTATCAGCTGCAGAGTTACAAGCTCTAGTTGAATTGAAAGAACTAAATAGTATAGAAATACCTCCAGCTGATAAAGGAGGTGGTATTGTTGTTATTGACAAAGACAAATATATAGAATCTATGTTAAGTCATCTCAGTGACGTTGATATGTATGCCATTTTACCTATGCAAATACTCAGTAGTGTCATAGAAAAAGTACAGTTTTTGATCTTTGATTTATTAATAACAGGCATGATATCTGAGCAACTGAGTATTTGAGGGTAGAACATCCAACAGTCCCTTTCTACCCAAAATATATAAGAATCCCTTAACTCCACCTATGTGCCCTATAGTTTCAGGCAGAGGTTGGGTAACTGAGCAACTTTCTATTTTTGTAGAAAAGACTTTGCATGCTGCCTTGACTAATTGTAGCACTAATACCAAAAGTTTTTTTAAATGAGCTATCTAAACAAAATGAAATTATCTTAGGACAATGTTTATTTGTAACTCTGGATATTGAATTGGCATAGCTAAACATGTACTTTCGAATAATGAATACCAGATTAACAACAAATGGTATAAACGTTTTGTGGATGATATTTTTTTGCTGTGGCATGGCTCAGAGCAGCGGCTACAAGAGTTTCTTTTATACTTAAATCAGTTGAATACATTTTTGAGTTTTACCTATGAATATTCTGACAAAGAAATAGAGTTTTTGGATGTTAAAGTTACTAAAATTTATTTTGCCACTGTGTCTTCTACTTTGTATAAGAAAACTGTTAGAATAATGTTCTACACTATGGCAGTATGCATCCGAATCATACAAAATTCAGTGTGTTGAAAGGACAGATATTTCGAGCTATGAGACTTTTTAATGATGATGGTCTCATTGTTGCATTACAAACACTTAAACAAGAAATTTTAGAAAGAGGCAATAGTAGTAAACTTACTGATTCTCAAATAACAGAAGGATGGCGGCATAGATCAGGTAGGTGCCAGCCATACTTTTCACCCCTCCCCACTAGTATTGACAACAGGGATAATATTGACAATACTTTCTCAAGTGATGCTTTCACTGATACCTCTAGTAATAAACTAAGGATGCCATTGACCTTTGCCAGTAATGTGCATGTAGCATGTGATATTATTAAAAAGAACTGGGATATTCTGTCTACTGTACATGAGTTGAATGGGGTCATTGGCACACAGACAGATTTTGCTTTTAGAAATCATAGATCACTTAAGAGTCAGCTCTGATCGATCCTTTAATACTAAATCAACTATAATATCTGATAGACTTCCTACATATATGTGTAGGAATTGTATGGCCTGTACACATATACATATTGGTAATCATTTCACACATCCCACTTTGGGTTGTAAGATAGATACTGCTTTTTATGCAGATTGTCGAACAAAAAATGTTGTCTATTTTTGCTATTGTACTACCTGCTTCTCATTTTACATAGGGAAAACGAACAGGGTGTTAAAGGATAGAATACTTGAACACCTTAGGGATATCAGGAATGTTAAAGAAACCAGCGCACTATCACTGCATGTAGCTAAAGAGGGTAAAGAACATAAATTGAGCTTTATGGTACTAGAGATTCTGCAAAGTACCAAGAGAAGAGGTGACATAAATAATAGAACAGAATCTAGTGAACAGAAATGGATTTTGCGCTTTCAAGCTGATAAACCTCCTGGTTTAAACAACAGAGTTCCCTGAAACCCTTCCTTAATGCACGGCCATTAAAGCATTGATCTCTCTTTTAATATTTTATCATATATGTTTCAATAGTCCATCTTTTATTATTTTTTACTATTGTATTTGTTACCAGTTTTAAGTACATATTGTTAATTTAGTCTGTTTTATTCAATTTTTTAATGATCTATATATTCTACAGATGTATTTTATCACATGGCTTTTAGCTATGATGCACATTTTATCTGATTTTTGATTGGATGTTTTAGTGTTTAAAAATGTAACTGCTATTCTATCTTTGTCTGATGAAGCAGATATTATTCCGAGAAAGCGCTTACCTACTACAATAAAGGACATATTTATTTTCACTGCTTATAGAGCGCGTTTGTATAAGATTTGGCAGTGGTAACTGTATTGTTCATCTACATGGGTGTTGTGAAATTGGCCACTTCTGCCATAGCAGGAAGTTGGCTTTGGAGAAGTGTTTTACTGTGGTTTCCTTAGTGGGGGCTAGGGACGGGATGTGGATATCTAGGGCAATTAGTTTCTGGTCAGATCTGACCAACGAGGCATTGACCTTAGGTGTGGAGCACCAGTCACTCATGTTGGTAAGCACTAGGTCTAGGATATTTTTGCCTCTGGTAGGGTATGGACAAGTTGATCCAGGGCATTGGAGTTTATGAATCTAGGAAGCGTTAGTACAACAGTAGTTTTCCCAGTTAGTGGTGGGGTAGTTGAAATCTCCCAATATTAGTGTGTTTTGGTTGACCATGATTATATCAAGTGGGAATCCTGGGTCATGGTGGGGGATCTGTAGAAAGCTGCAATATGGATTGCAGTTTTGCACAGAGTTAGTTGCACTTGTATAATTTTGGATGAATTATGTTGGGCAAGCCTGGAGATCAGTGTCCTTAATGAATTTGGACACACCTCTGCCCTTGGTGCTCCTGGTTTGATGGCTGAAAAGTATGGTATGAGATTTATATCCTGGTAGTGCAGGGGTGCTCTCTGGAGCTTTGAACCAGGTTCTGTCACTGCACAGATATTGATATTCTCCATTTTGAGGAGTGCCTTGAGTGAGTGCAGTTTGAGGTTTAGACTTCTAGCGTTGAGGTTACCCCTCAGTTTTTGCTTGCCTGTATCAGTTACGGTGGTGTTTTTTTTTTTTTTGAGCTTTGCCTAAAAAAGGCAGTATATGGTCGGCAAGAGCCTTAGCCAGTAGCTGGAATCCCAGGGGCAATAGGTGCAGGCCATCTCTGGCAAGGCATTGTGGCCTGTCAACCATATCAGCACAACTCCACAAACAAGGTAAAACACATGAAGGAAAGCAGGAAGCTAGGAGTAGGTCCACCATTGTTTTATTAAATCAAATAACCATAAACACTTACAAGGCTTCATTAGATAAAAAAGGAATTGAAAAGCCAGGTTTAAAACTCCCTTCCTATGTCACATGATCCACCCTCAAGTTAATTAACTAATCAACACTAAATGTGCAAAAGAAAAAGGAAGAAGTCACATTATGCAACATCTTTTAAACACAAATTTGAAACCTTAAAACCATAAATATGTATATATTATGTGAATGATCATAAAAAACAAATGTAAGTTTTGCCTTTATGGATGTGTTAGCTTCTGAAGTTAAGTGGTTCAAAACTAATCAGTCCAGGAATTTATCTCCCCTCTTGCACTCACACAATTTACTGGATAACAGTGGTTATGAGGAATGTAATTCCCATATTGGCTTGCTGCAATACATGGAATGCTTAAAATCTGAATGACTGGTTACAAAAGGGAATTCCTTACCGCAAAGTGTGGCAGTTAATTAAAATCAAAATTTGAAAGAGAGCTTGGATCTCTTTCAATGCAAGCTTCTGAAGGTTTGGAAGCTTCAAACAGAGAATGCCTACCTGTGCGAATGCGTCAAATGGAAGCAAGTGCCAAAGGGCTTGAGGCAATGGAAATTCCCCTCTGGGCTTGGTTTTAATTCTCCTTTACACACAAAACGTTTGAGACTATTTGACTGGCATGGTTGAGAGTATTTAGAGGTGCTACATAACAGCCGTACTATAGAGGTAATAAAGAAACTAAAGATTTGGATTCAAATATTACTAAAAGACTTGCTTTTTGCTCATCATCAGGGTGAATATCAGCAAGTTTTTAAAAATATTGACAACATAATCTCATAAATTAAAACAGGACACTGATGAATATTCATGTGGGAGGGCGGCTGAGTCACAGAAATGGGGTGTTAGCTCGCGTTTTAATGACTATCCAGCCAACCAAGATGAGAATCCTTAATAATAATAATAATAATAATGAGGAAAATCAGAATGGCAATGACGTCCCTTTAGATTCAGTGGGCCTGAGGCGTTCCGAGAGGATTCGAGAATACAACAACATGAACAGACCAATGGACCAGGAAATAAAACAACAATGGAACCAATGTGGACAACAGGGGAGGAATTCATCCTATAACCAACTGAGGGGTTTGAGACTGAACCAAACATGGAATTAATAATGCAAGGGCTTAGGCCTGATGACAGAAATGAGCCATGCATTCTATTCAATAGTACCAAGGACTTTAAGGTATTTAATTTCAGTTCTTATGAGTACTCTGATGAGCTTGCTGATGTATTTGCCAAGGGACTTACTTTTGTCCCTAGCTTTAGATCTAATCTTTCCCAGTTAAATTCATTTTGCAAACAAAAAGTTTTAAATCCAGAATTAAGTATTTTATTTAGTAACAGTGGACTGGACCTCAACAATGACTTGAGACTTCCTAGTGTTTGTAACCCACCAACTCACCCCAGCCTGCATTTCTTTGAGAAGGGCCTTATGCCCATTCAAGCAATTTAAAAATGGAGGAAAGGGAAATATTGTCCTTGATACAACAAAAAGTCAGGATCATACAACCTCACAAGGGTGAGGGAGTTGTGATATGAGTTGTGATTCTTGATGTACAAAATTATGCTGAAAGTATGTACAAGATTTTATTTACTAACACGTATTGTCAAGTCTCTAGGAATGGCGGCCACAGTGGTGCAGCAGTTAGCACTGTCGCCTCACAACAAGAGGTTCTCCAGTTCAATCCTTGGCTGGGGTGCCTTCTGTGCAGAGTCTGCATGTTGCGTGGGTTTCCTCTGGGTGCTCCGGTTTCCTCCCACATCCCAAAGACATGCTGTAGGTGGATTGGACACTCTAAATTGGCCCTAGGTGTGAGTGTCTGCATGTGTGTGCCTTCTGTGGAAGGTTGGGTACCGGGCTGGCAACTTGACACCATAAAACTCCACTGCCAATCATGAGTGGACAGGTGATCTGCTGTGGCGACCCCTAACCAGGAAAAGCCGAAAGAAGAAGAAGATTGTCAAGTCTCTAGGAATAAGGTAAATATCGCCTGTAATAGGATCAAGGTTCAACTAAGTGATATGGTCATGGAAGGATGTATTTCTGTACCTGAATAGCAATAATTAAAAATGGACTATCCCTAATATTTTTGGACTTCCTAAATTACATAAACAGATTACACCCACCATTACATCGATTGTGGATGCTCTTGACTCTGTCACTTCTCCCATTGCAAACCTTTGCAAACTTTTTGGACATTAAACTGAAAAATTTATTAAGACGAGGTACATCTCTGTATTGATTCATGAGATATTTTTTCTAAAATTAATAGTGCTGAATTTGATAGTGGTCTCATTTTTTACGGTGGATGTAAAAGATCTATTTACTGTAATTCTACATGACATTGGGTTAGATTGGTTCAGTGAGTATCTGGTACCAGGAGGTTAAGGACTGCATGCAGGAGCACCTCTTTGAGGAAGGAAGGTAGAGACAAATCTTAGCCAGGCATGTAGGAACCCATGGGGATACATGTAGGTTTACCTTTATGGTGATTGATAGTCGTGGACAACCTTAGGGGGGGGAGATGTGAAATTAAAAGTTGAGACGAATGAACTTGAATGGATTGTGAGACTCAGGGCTAGTATGGGGAAGGGCCTCAATGACAAAATGAATATTAAGCCCATTCTCTTATGGACAGACCTGTTAAAGTGACATTTTAATGTGTAATGTTGCATTATGGTTTATACATGGCTTTGTTACTTAATTTTTAAATGAGTTTTATTTGGTGTATTTGAATATAAAATGACGTGCGACTTTAAATGAAGGTGGTGTTTTAATCAATGAGCATGGATGGTATTTTAATCAATGAGCATGGATGGTATATAAAGGAAGTTTTTGTTTTATTTCCTTGTCTGATGAAGTGGCTTGGTCCACGAAAGCACTCACCTTTTGCTGTCTGTTGTGGATTAAATTGTTTTAATTTTTATAAAGCTGTGGCTGGTTGCTTCCTTTGTTTTTATGTTATTGGACTGTCTTTTGGAAGTACAGTTTACCAGCATCACTTGTCTTCTGCTTTTCATAACTCAAATTTTGTTTGCGTAATAGTATATTACATGTCTGCTGTAAAGAATGTACATGCATTGATTATTATCATTATTATGAAGACCTTTTATGGAATACCAGTAATGTTTGTGCTTTGCTAGCATTTACTGTTCATAAGGCACATGTATTATTTGTCATATCCTTCTAAAAATGTTCAGCAATCTAGGGATGCATGAAGCCTGCTTAGAGGTGTAACATTTCGAAGTGGGTAGGCATGAGTAAGTTAAGAGGTAGAAATTCCTTAGAGATATAGTCTCCTGCACCAGTTTCATTATCTTAGTCCCCATATAGAAATTCAATTTTTGCATTCTTTACCTGAATAAATCATTTTACTACTGATAGGTACACATGCAAAAGTGTCAACAGTAAAATAAATGATTTCTGTCACAGGCTAAATCAAACAGTAAAATATTTAAAAAGCGCTCAAAAGAACATATCTGGACCTTCACCAAAGGAAAATAAAACCTAAATCTCCATTATGACAGTGTTGGCAATGTGATTCTTGACTAATATTTCCGTATCTGAGTGCACTGAGTAAGTGATGCATATTTTCAGTTAGTAGTACTGATATGATAAGACACTTCTGAATAAATGTTACAATGTATGTATTCAGTCTACATAAATTTAAAATAAGCAGCATTAGATAAATGGTTGCATTCCATCTTTTCTGTAAGCTTTTGCAGAACACAGAGTTGATTTGTCTTTCACTGATGTAACAAATAATTTATTACACTCATTATTCAGTTTCATAGCATAAAACAAATGCACATACTTAGTTTATCCTTTTCAAGAATGAGCAAATTTGTCAGGCTTCACTGATCTCAGTAATCTCAGTGGTAGCATTCTTTAAGCTGTCTTCCTCAAGCAGAAACTGGCCAAGAAACATTTTAAATCATTATAATGGATAATAATCATGTTTGGATTTAATTTCAGGAATATCTTTTGTAAATCAACTATTACTTGAATAGGTTATACTTATTTCAAATATAGAAGTATGACTGCAAATCTTGTCAAAGAAAATCACTGAGTACCTGCAACAATGAATATGTGGTTTGTGAGGACTGCATTGTTTCTTTTATGACACTGACATTTTTGTATACTCTTCTTGTCCTCCTGTTCTGCATTGGCCTATTTTGTTTTACCCTGCTTCCCACTACTAGACCGAGGAGGAACATTTCAGAAATTAAGAGCTTTCCTTTTGTGGAGAGGCAATATTTTTTTGTTCATCTTCTCCTTTCTAACCTCACTACATGTGGACCAGGAGGTACAGTGTTAGCCCCTCTGACTTGTCTGCCCATTTCCATACATTTGGTTGCATTGCTGAGGAGGGACGTACTACTTGGGAGGCTGACATCATGATTCCTTGCCTTCCCTCCAAGTGTTTTTGTGTTCAGCAGGATGCATACCAACTCCTTATCCTTCG
Organism: Protopterus annectens; assembly: GCF_019279795.1. Classification (NCBI taxonomy): domain Eukaryota; kingdom Metazoa; phylum Chordata; order Ceratodontiformes; family Protopteridae; genus Protopterus; species Protopterus annectens. Next base: position 336,757,000 of record NC_056749.1, read on the forward strand.
CATGTTCATCTGTTTTATTTGATCACGTCACACCTGCTTGGTCCACCTCTCCAATATGAAGAATGGTCAATGATCATTATGACTGGGATTATGGCCATTATACATGAATGTTGTATATTATAACAGTGGGATTTATTTCATTAAAAGTAGAACATGTTAAGCATTGATGAAAAAGTAAAAGAATATGTGACAGCACTAAAATCACATTTAAAGCTAAATAACAGAAAATGTACCATGATTTAAATGGATAAACTCTTTATCTAAAATGATTGCTGTAAGAGACAGATTCCTAGAAGAGATGAAAGTACACTTGTATTTTGCTTACTAAATTACATAGATAAAAAGGCTACAGACAACAAAAACAACTAATAAAACCATGAAAAATAACCACTGGAACATGAGAAACTGACTAAAAAATGGTAAACGTTAAGCTCTTTAATAAAATATGCTTCTCGTTGTTCAGCACTGATGTTTTCAGAAGAGATGTATGTTTGTTTTAATCTACTTGTATTTGTTTTTATGTTACAGATTTATGTTAATATATTATTTTTGATTAATTTGTACAGAGTGTTTGATGTGTTAACTTTGATCACATGATCAATTAGTATTATTTAAGCTGTGTTAGTTTTCCTGTTTTTTGTCTGATGATGTTTGACTATTGCAGCTGAACGAAAAGCATATTTTATTAAAGAGCTTAACGTTTACTATTTGTTTTGAGTCAGTTTCTCATGTTCCAGTGGTTATTTTTTGTTGTTAAATTAGATAAGACAGACAGTCGGACAGAGTTGTAACATAGGCTGTTGACCATCTTTTTCCAATTGATTAGGTTTTCCTGAATTACATCACATTATAATCTGATAAGATACATATAATGTCCCCTTCCATAGTTACCACTTATTGTAGGGTGCTGACAAAAATAAGCAGTTATACAGCCAAACTGTATTAATACTGAAGTATGAGTTTATTTTGCTTGTTCAGCAGTACTATGTATTTTAGTATACTCAGGCTGGAGTGGATTTCTAACAAGTTATTAGAGGTCAATAAGACATTTTTTCAAGTCATACAGTCAGGCTGCATTGTTCCCCAGGCAGCTGAGTATAAGCATCAAATGCTTTAATAATAGCATTACTGCTTTATTTGTGCTACTGTACTGCTAATGTGCAATGGAAGACAGTCCTATCCTGTGTACACAGGACGTTTCACCCGTGCATAGTATGCAAATCACACAATTTCAACTTCATGGCATTCATCCAGTAAAGCTCATGGAAATGATGAAATTTCCATTTTTCGGCTTTGCTGGGTAAGAATGGTACAAATATTATTTAGCAGACCAAAAGTCGCTAGGCATTGACATGTAATGATTTCTTGCTCTCAGTGCTAAGAAAATGAGCGTTCTTGCTCATTACTGAGTAGGCAGACCCAGACCATGGAGTTGTCTGGGAGAACATGGTTGACATTCAGTCATGATCTTCAAAGAAATGGATAACTAGAGGCACTATAGATGTAAGGCACCATGCAGCATAATAATGCTTTTAGAGACAAAGGTTTGCTCATCTTTCTTTCTCATCTGTCTCTTTCTATATATTTGCTTGTGTGTGTCTGCATCATGCTTGTGTGTGCCTGCATCAATCTGTGTCTCTCTTTACCTACATTATTCTGGGTACTTGTCTGTCAATACATAGTTATATGTCTGTCTCTGTCTTTCTTCTAATCTGTGTTTGTTTATTATGTCTTTTAGCTTATACTTACATATTTTTTCTCATTCTTCCCTTTCTTGCAGACTTCTTTTGACACTTGTGTATATTTTTCTTCTCTGCCTTAGGTAACACACCATGGTTTCCACATTATCACCCAGTTTATCAGATAAGAGGAATCACTCAATGTATTTGCTTTTCAACATATAAAGATTTCTCTTTTATGTATCTTATGTTTTCTCCCTAAGATACCTTTGAGTGCTGCAAGTTGTCTGGAAATCTGGAAGAATGTATGTCATTGTTGCTAATATGAAAAAGCATTTCATAGTCACTGAACCTAGTCACTGAACCATTTCTAATGAAAAACTGTCTTACAGGAATTACATAAATGTCCATTGCCTTCATCCAGATTATGGAAGTTGTCACAAGATATTTGAAAGCTGCTAATTTATTTTGCAAATTATTCTTTACTGTAAGCAGTTCTACTTAAATATATATCTGTGGTGTGAAGCATTTCATTATGTCTCTGGTGCATAACTGTATAAGTTCTCCAGTCTTAGCAGCCATAGTTTACAACAAGACTAATTCATTTGTGACATCAGTAACAGGGATCTGTGTACTAGTTAATCTTAATGAATGGTGTTGCATAGCTTAAAATACTTTGGAAGTTACTGTGCAGCTTTTCATGTCCCCACTGTACATATGTGAAAATCAAGAGGTTGGTCTCTGCTAGACTAAAACATGGATGTCTATGGTAGTTTAGTAAAAAGGCAAACCATCCATTGCCATTGTGACAATTAGTCATATGATTAAATATTGCTTATTGCTTAATGATGCTACTGCCATCAGACTTCGTAGATATAAGTACAGGCCATTTTAAGCCTAGGCAGTTTTCCTTTTTGTGTTCAAATTAAATTATTTATTTGGGTTAGAGATTGGCCTTACCCATCAATTGGTCAATTATACGATAACTGGGATCATACTGCAGATAATTTGAGGGGACTCATGCATGAGAAAAAGCATTTATGAGCTGTCCATGTCCATTAATGGAACAGGGGCAGTCCTAGGGTAAAATTTGTTTCCCATTTACAGATCCAACTTGAGCTTGAATATGGACAGGAATGAGTTTTGTTTTATGTAGATGGGGAATCTGTTTCTCCTTCTAAACACTAACCCGCTACTTAGAATTTCCTATTTTGTTTGTTTTAGCACTAGACAAAGTTTAGACTGTGCAGTTTCCATATCTCATTATTCATTACCCTGGAATACATCCTCTGAATGAATGAGTCATTTTCTACAGTTTAACTAATCACTTCTACTCCACCTTCTGCAGTACATTCAGTCTGCAATGATACTTCCGTTCCTTGCTGTGTACTGCTTTCAAGTTGTACTGTTTAATACAGTAACTCATTCAGTGGTATTGTTTTATCTCTCTATCTGTACCCAAGTCTTTGCAACTTTGTCTCCCACTATTGCTGATCTTAACTGGATTGCTGTATGGCTGCAATAGTGGCTGCTCCTCCTTTTTTCTGCATCATTCCCTAGGCTTATTCACTTGCTCATTGTCCTCCCACAGTGATTATGTAATGTGCCAAATGATTAAATGTCTTCTCATGGCCTTCACAAGTCATTAATGTGGGAAACATTTTTCACTTTTATGAAATCTGTTAAAATGAGAAGTACAGTAACACAGAAAACGAATTTCCAAATATATTTGTATTTCGCCTTGAGTAATGGTATACTGTTTTCTATTTCCAAAAATGCAGGCTACTTCAACTGCCTTTTTAATAAGGGTCTTCTTTTTATACACATACTGTGTATTATAGGTATGACCCTACTTATATAAATCTAGGAGCCTCTTCGGTTTCCTGCCATCAGTTAAAATACTGCACTTAATTATTCTTGCAGTAGATGCTGACTCAGCTACTGTCACAATGTGTCACAGTTTATATATTCAGGGTCATTAGCAATGTACTTTTGTGTATATACAGTTTCTCACAATGATGTTTCATTACTAGCATGGTATCTGACTAGATGTTCCCTTTCAGCATATTTTAACAAGAGCACATATACAGTTGAAATGCTGACAATTTGTTACCATAAACTGACACGTATTACTCTGTATAAGCTCTGTGTTAGTTAATTTTAAACATAGCTATGTTTAAAATTAACTATCAGTGTACCAGTACAACAACGTTTCAACATTATTATGCTTAGATTGAGGAAACCCACTTTCATAAAGAAATAGGCAAATATATATATTTTAAACTTAGAGGCTAACATATCATGTTTCTTTTAGAATGGAAACATAGGACAAACTATACCGACTGCACCCACTAGTGCGGAGTATAATGCATACTACAGATGATGAGTTCATAAAATAATGCTTTTTCAAAGAGAATCAATAATCATACTGAATGGCAGGCTAACCAGGGATATTGTTTCTTTTAGCAAAGCTCTTTAATCTTAACTTCTCACTTCTGGTTCTCCTTCAAATAGAAAACTGTTTCTTTCTGGTGTGTTTTTCCCACATAATTCTCTACTCTACTCCTACACCCAAAACCTATGTTCCATGCACAAAATTACCCTTCACCAATGGACAACAACACTCACCTGTCTAAAACCATTTATATGCTCTGCCGACTGACTTCATTAACCAAAAAAGACAAATAAACATTTGGGAATCCATGCAAATAATACAGCAAGACTTTTATTTTTCTTAAAGCAACACCTTTTTTTATGCCATTTTCATTTCATTTTGACATGGTACTTGATAAGAGATCACATTATGGTACTGTTTAAATATTATGGTTTAAAGTGGATGTATGTATATGTGTGTATGTGTGTGTGTGTGTGTGTGTGTGTGTGTGTGTGTGTGTGTGTATATATATATATATATATATATATATATATATATATATATATATATATATATATATATATATATATATATATATATATATATATATATATATATATATATATATATATATATATATATATATATATATATACACATAAGATATAATCTATATATAAATATGTTGCAATCATCTTTTTGTACCCTAATTTCTATTAAATGTTTATAAGGAAATTTCTGTTTTTGAAACTTTTAAAGGCTTTAGCATTTTTAAAGTAATTTACATCATGTCTTGTATGGCCCTACTTTATTCACTTTATGGAATATATATTGAAAAGGAAAATGGAACTGAAGACATTCTGGCTGCACAACCCCTGTAAAATAAAATAGGAGCTAGGAGCTAGAAAGGACCTCAATCTAACTGGCTGTACATCAGAATGAAGACCATTTTTATCACAATAACATGGGGGAAAGTACGATGTAATCTGTAAAATGCTGACTCAGTATCAACTGCATTCATCATGCAGGGTCGTGATGCTAAAAGTCGTGGCAAAGATGCATTTGAAAATACAAATGTGATTACATTTATCATGCAACTTTTCAAATCTGACGTGATCCCTGATGAGTATGGGGGTTGACAAATATTTATGTGAAACTTGACTTGCATGTTAATGAATGAACTTAGATATAAAAATCTAAGCTGTAAATGGTTCTTCCTAGGATTTAAAACAGCAGTAATGCTAGCTGATGGCAAAAGGTGATCCCATAACACACTATTTAGCAAGAAGTGGTAGAAAGAAAAGAGGAAATGGGCAACAACATAGCGAGTCAGTTTATAATATTTTAGCAGACAGGCGATCTAGGCCATGTAATTTGCAGGACATCAAAGAGAATATAGCAGCTTGCACATTAAGCTATAAGACTGGAATATCCAAGGATCCAAGGTTTCAGAGGCCTTTTCATTAACCTGTTGAAATGTAAGTCTTCAAGGTACTCTGTGACAGTATTAAGGATGACAGTAAATGTGACTTTAAAAAGGCTATGAAATCTTGAGTACTATTCCTGAGATGGTCTGTTGCCATTAGTGGCATATATTCTGCAAACCACAAATACAAAAAGGTGATTTTGATGTTTTTATTTCATTTTTGTCATTTTTCACAATCAGTTCCCATAACTCAATGTTAGCGTTTTAACATTGATCCTATTGGTGCAAGAAATGTTATTGTATTTGTAAATGTTGGTACATGATCCCATTTCAGTGATATGTATGTTTTCTTGATCTTTTCCAGCAATGTTTGGAACTTCGGTTTAGTTCATTTACTTAATTTTGCTTATGGCTCCAGGACCTAACAGTGTTACCTTTGATCAAAGGTTTGTATTATGGGTGAAGTTAGCTGCTTCTAGGAGAGCTTTAGAAAAAAAATGGAACAATATATCTTCTCTTTTTAATTATGTGATGAAGCACAATTGACACCTAAAAAATGAAGGGAAGAGATTTTCATCAAAAAATAGAACATATTCTAGAAAAGCACTCTCCAGAATTTCAGTTATTTTGAGTGTTATAGATCTAAAACATTGTATAGCGATGTATGTTTCATTTTTTTCTTTCTTTCTCTTCTATATAATCTTTTCTCTAATTTTTTCAAAGCTAATTTTTATGAAAGACAGTGAAACAGACTGCAGTTGGTAAAATATGTTCAATAGCCAGAGTTTTGCTAAAGTGACACATTCTAACTAGAAACATAATAATTATTTAAAACAATTTTATTGATTTTGATTATAACAAAGTTAGCAGTCACATAATTCTTTATTTAAAACAATTTTATTGATTTTGATTATAACAAAGTTAGCAGTCACATATATTGTATAAGATAATATCAATTACACATTTAAGAATTAATAACATACATTTATCACATTTAAATATGAATATAAAATTAACAAAATCATATAGGCATTCAGTATTTATACTTTGTAGCTTATTTCACAGATGAAAAGAGGAAAGTGAATTATATTTATAAAGGAGGTTCATTCCTTTCCAACAAAAATTGCAAGTTAACCCACAAATGATGTTCATATGTCTTTCTAGTTCTAGAAATTGATGACATACATCTTTTAACGTATTAGTAAACTCAGAAAATGTAGGAGGATATTTTGAAATCCAATTTTTCATTGTGGTCTTTCTAGCCACTGCCATATGGTCCATAGTAATAAATATTTATGTTTTCTAACACACTGTGGAATAGGCATATTAAATATAACCATAGATTTATTCAATATGTAATTCTCTGAAAAAAGTGCTTGTAAAAAATTAATTTATATTATTCCAAAAGGTGTTTAAAGTAGGACAATTAAAAAAACATATGAGCCCATATGAGCCCAGTTAATATCTACACTAGAGTTATATCTATTACAAATGGAGATTACCTGAATAATAGAATTGATTGAAAAAAGTGTAATAATATCTTAGTGTCATGTTTATTAGTTGATGAAAGTAATTCTGATTTAGTGTGTGTATAGCTAACTGTATGGATTTATCAAGTCCATATTCCTGTAATATGATTGATTGATTTGGTAGTTTTAAATAAGGTAATCTTATTAAAATCTGAGGTTAAAGTCCCTTGTGTGAATGCTATGGGGAATAAGAAACAAACTTTGTATTGAATATGTTTATATATAAAATTCCTACAGTTAATTATAATAGTATGTATGTAACTGGCAGTATGATTAGGATTAACATAAGTGACAAAATAATCTTTTAAAATCCATATAATAAAAGTACTTATAACTTCTAATCGATATGTTGAAGATCTTGTTATCATAGCTGATAATTCCCAGAAAAATTTCCATATAGCTGAATAAGTAATATCTAAAAGCTGTGAAATTGTTCTAATTATAGAGGATATCGAGTAAAGATTTAAATCTGGAAATACTATCCAGCCATTAATCCAACTATTGATTAATTGCAGTGTTTGGGGGAGGTTGGGACCAAAAGAATCTTAAAATCAGAGTGTTCTGAAGGAAGAATTTGAATAGATTGTATAATGTATAACATTATGGTCTTTCTTCAGTAGTGAATAGTATTGTATTCCAGTTTGAAAATACATTTTGAATATTTTGCAAGCATTTGTTATAATTTAATTGTATTATTGATTTTGTATCTTTGGCAAAAATAATTCCAAGATAAGTAATACGATCTGTATTAGGGATACGATGAGTATAGTCCTTATTATTTTTTATTATTAGGGTATATGGATAAGATTTTAGTTTTATTGTCATTAAATGATAAACCAGACATCATTTGAAAAATGTTGATAGATTCAAAAAGTGATGGAAATGAGGAGTCATTTCCTCTTGTGGTAAGTATATCATCTGCAAACAATTGAATCTTAGCTATTATGTCTTTATCGATCTCCAAGCTCTCTATTTCTATTATTCCTTATTTCATTTGCCCAAGGTTCCATAATCAGAGTAAACAATAGAAGTGAGAGATGGCATCCTTGTTTGGTACCTTTTATGCTAGGGATTGTATTTGAAATATATGACCCTATTTTGATATATGCAAAAGTTTCTTCATATAAATGTTTTAGAAAGTTAATAAAGTTATGAGAGAAATTTAGGCACTCCAGAAGAATAAACAAATAATTCCAATTAATGGAATCAAAAGCAGCATTTATGTCAAGACTAATTAATGTTAAGTTCCTCTTTTTCCTTTGAGAGAAGTCAATAATTTTATATTATCAAAAGGTTCTTCTGTTACACACAAATCCTGTCTGGTCTTCATGTACTAATTGGGATAAGATAAAACATCTTATAATCAATATTCAGTAAGGATTTTAGTCTGGATATATCATTATTATTATTCTGAGCAACATTATATACATTGCGCAGTAGAGTAATAGCCATTTTGGGCATAATTTTATATATTTCTGGAATAATTTCATAATTTGCCAGTGCTTTATTAGGTTTAATCTTAAAAATCAAATTTTCTTCTCAATAACTTCTATTTGTTCAGTTTATTATATATGTTTTTTTATTAATAAAATTTCTTATATTGTCTTCTGACTCAATTTTTTTGTAGATTGAATGATTTCATTAAATTGACATGTAGACTCTTATAATATATCATAGATACTGTATACCTTTCTTTTCTTTCTCATAGAATGTATTCTTTAATATAATTATATTTAATCTTTTGGTCTTATTCTTAAGGTTTGATAAATGTTTACTGAATAGGCAAGAAATTCATATTTTTCTTAAGTTATCATTGACTTGTGATGAAGAATAGATCTATACTCTTCATTTAAATTGTATATCTCATCTCTTATATTATTAGAGGAAAGATCATCTTTAGTTTTGATGTGTAATGAGACCAGATTATCCTGTATTATGTCTTTATCCCAAACTTTCATCTTGTTGTAATACCATTTGTTAATCTGTCCATACAAGTATGCTTTTAAAGCATCCCAAATAAATATATCTTGAGTGTCAGAAGTAGAATTTATATTTATAAAGTTTTGTCTCTTCTTTTAAAAATGATTGAAAATCTTTAAGCTGTGTAAAATATGCTGGGTTTCTATTAAGTTCAAATAGAATAGTATTGGGCACGATATGTGAAGAAAGTAATATTCTATCAATTCTAGAATATGTTTTGTGTCTATTAGAATAGAAAGTGTATTGTAATGAATTATGGCCAACAAAATGATATACATCTTTAAGTAAATAGATAGTAGACAGATGTGTAGAAATTGTATTACTTGTTTAGCTTGTGGTATAATTTTTCTTTTGTCTGACGTGGTTATATCTTTTGGGTCTATGATACAATTGAAGTCTCCTGCCATAATACTATGGCCCTCAGATGAAGCTATTATTTGATTTAAGATGTGTCTAATAGTATTACTATCAATACCGGGTATCCAATAATTTATTCATGTATACAATTTCTTGCCCATTTCTACTATAGTCAAAGTACGCCTTCATATGTTTTAATTATTCTGGGTAGAGGAGATGCTTTATTCCACAATATTGCTACACCTCTTATCTTTTTTGTACAATGAGTTTACAATAATTGTATATTTATTTGTGTCTAAGAATTTAATAGTATCTTTACTTAAATGAGTTTCTTGTAAAAATATTATAATAGGTTTATGAAATGCTAGATATTTAAATAGATTACTTCTTTTACAGGGGTTGTTCAGCATGAAACAAGAGAATCTCCCTCCAAATATGAATTTGTTCAAAATGAAGATAGTGAAGAATCATTGAGAAAAATTGTATTCCTTGAGTTTTGTATTCTGTACTTCTTTGAATAAGCTACACTGGATGTCAAAAAACTTTCTTTAAAGAAAATGATTACATATTCTAGGTTAGAAAAACAAAACATAGCTCCCTGCCTGGAGTTATAAACTCCTAATCCCTATGACATTGGTCACTAAGATCAAAACCCTAAACAATAGCAACAGAAAACAAACCCCACTAATAGTATAATTATGTAATTTATATTGGAAACAAAACTAGAACAAATGTTCTTATAAAACAAACAAAACAAAATCAGCTTTAGAATAATTAATCTGGAATGAATATATGTTCATACATGTAATACCCTATAGAAATGCATGTGACCAAATAAAATACAGTACATTATTCTGATATTCAGTGATGAGTCAAAATATCTAAAGAAATTTTAAAGAACGTACTAGATTAATCAACAACCACAACTGATATAAATAGAAAGAATTGGTTATATATACAGCACAATATACAGCACGTGTACTTAGATATTATTATCCTAAATATCAAAATGAAGACTGTGCTGTGCTACTCAAGTAATTAATCTGCAATAATATAAATCATACTGTCTCTTCCCTTATAATAAGTTATACAAGAGAAGGAAAATAAAAAAAAAGAAACTATTATGAACTTTTCCAGACAATTGTACTCAAAATGGTAACTTTTCCAGACAATTATACTCAAAATGGTATCCTTAATGACACAGACATTGCTATTAGTGATACCCTTGAAAGGTATCCAATGCATCAGTAGTAAATGAAACATATCAAATACAGTTAATAACTATGCCAAGAAGCATTCACTGTCAAAGTATAGTCATTTCTTGTGCAGAAGCCAATTAGATAGGACAATTATGGTATTCAGCTCCTTACTACACAAATAAACAGACTATGGTGATAGAAACATCCTATCTTGTGAAATTTAAACAAAAAACTGCAGTATGTTAAGTAGGAGCTAAGTTTAAAAAAAGGCAACATTTATCATAATATGAGATATTATCAAAATAACTGGAAAAAGGATAGAGAAAAAATAGGTAGAATAAATAAATCAAATACATGTTTAGAAGTAAAGTCTTTTACTGTTCTTTATATTCTTTCTTCCCCTTCCCTCACCTCTCTCTCTTTCATGATTTTCATGTTGATTCTGTACTTTTCTAGCCTCTGGAAGCCAAAGATATAAAGGCCCAAAATATCCCAATAATCCTGTACTCTACTATAGATTTTGTTCTTAAAATGTGGTTTACAGAAGAAAAACAGTAACCAAATCATTTCTTGGCCATAGATGTGGTCTACACTTCCTGGAAACAATTGTCTCTTGCCATTGATGTCACCAAGCCACTTTGCATTGCTGAGAATGCGAAGTAAAAGAGAAGAAATGGTTACAAGGCTACCTGAGAGAGAGAGATTAGCTCATGAAATTGCAGCACGAGATAAGCAAGGTACAGAAAATTGCCTCTAATGATAGATTGGAAGGAAACTGCCAAAATACAGCAAAAATACACACTTTACAAGAATACTCACGACTCCATGAACTCCGTAGGTCCAAAACTGTCAAACATTCACAGAAAAAATGACTTTGCAATTATGGAGCATATGCATAATGAATACTACAAAGCAATTCAGCACATATGCACATCAGACATCACTTTTTAACCAGTATAGATCCCCATATGCCTTGTTATTAAAAGGAGAGAGGAAGGAAAAAACAAAAAAGATAAGTCTAAACAACCTGACATACAACATCACCTGAACAGATGAGCAGCGTACACACCCCACATCATTTACATTACCTTAACAAATGTGTAACTTATATACCATGCAGTGTTTACATTGTGTAATTTCATTCAAAATTAATAACAAATGTGTAACTTATATACCATGCAGTGTTTACATTGTGTAATTTCATTCAAAATTAATAATAAAAGCACATCTTGTGATTTAATGTTACCATCAAAGTATGTAAGAAAGAGGAGGAAAACTGTTATAAGAGTATGTTATTTTCTATCTTATAAATATACCATGAGATTCAAAGAGGGAACAGTGAAATGTGAAATCTGTACAGAAGAAAGAGAAAGGAAAAGAAAACCATTTTTCTTACTGTAGACCTCCCCTTAAAGAATCCCCAACATATTCTTATATCGTAAATAAAAGGTTATTGAATGTCTAGAGATATATAAATATTAACTTTGTGGATATAAAGTATAGTAAGAAAAATAAGTAAAACCATTATGTTACGAAGCAAGTGCTATTAATATGATTATTATAAGTTAGGTTTAAATGTTTGAAATAAATGAGAGATTATGTGCAACTGTAATGAAAAATAGTAAATTATGACAGGTTGAGTATGAATGAAGTATTATAGATAGGTTGAGTATGAATGTATTATAGATAAAAAGGAGAGGAGAAGGTCTTACTTGTATAACATAACAAAATTGTTAATAAAATAAAGTCCATAATGTTAACATAGTATGTAAACTGTGTTATATTTCATTTGTGTTTAGTCTGTTTTGTTTCTTGGTAGATTTCCATGTAGAATTAGAAGCCATTATTTTAAGAAAAGGGTTAGCCCAATCCATTTCCTCTATTTTTTCTAGCAATTTGTGGTTTTTAACAAAAGCCAGAGAGAGTTAAGATCCTCAAACATCGAAGGACCCTCGGGGAGAAACATATTCAACCTTGCAGGAAACGAGATGAGTCTTAATCTGAACCTTTTTCAGTCCTTAATCAAAGGTAAAAAAAACTTTTCTCTTGGCAATTACCATTGCTGAGTACTCATTGTCAAAACAAATGATAGTCATTATATTTTAAAGGAGATTTTGATCAGGCAGTTTTTAAAATTTATATCTTTTTGCTATGACTGATCTTGGTTGTTTCCTATTAGTGCTGCTTACTGATGTAAGTGACTGGTGGGCTGTCTCTATTCCAAACAACATAGCCTCAGGTAAATCCAGAAATTTTGGTAACCAAGTGTTGAGAAAGCTTGACATGTTATTTCCCTCTGTTTTCCTTAAGTCCGAAGATCCTGATAGTATTCTGACGTGATCTGTTCTCTAAATCATCAAGTGAGGAGTTTTGCTTAAGTAAAAATTTTGTTATTTTCATTTTCTAGTAATCTGCCATCAAAGTCTGTTAGATTATTCAATAGTTGTTATTTGGAGTTTTTGCTCTTTTAAATCTTCATGAAGCAGATCCATCTTCTTAGTAGCTTTTTCTTTAAAATGATCAATTTTAAAGTCAATCTCCTCAATCTTTGTGGTGAGGTCTTGAATATTAGTTTGTAATTCTTTTTTTAAACTGGAATCCTGACTACATCTTAGTGAAGCTCATGATGAAATCCTTCTAGAGGAGATAAAGTTATTCTAATAAAATTTTGACTGGAAAATATGTCCACTTTTGATTTTTAAGTAGATATTCCTGTGGAGTAAGTTATGCCGAAAAAAAAACAAATTTTCATTGATAGGAGACAAAATTCCAGTGAAGATATTTTCTTTAGTGGAGCTTGTGAAATCTGCTGCTACATAGTGTCCATGCTGGCCATGCCCCCTGCAACATAAATTCTTGAGTAACACTAGAGTTGTGGACCATACATTAATTCTGCCATAATCCTGATTAATTAAAAGAAAAGAAAATAGGGGTCTAATGATGCACCCATTGCACTTTTCCGTGGGATATCATAAAACAAATGCTAGAAACATTTACTAATTATTCAAATATTTAAAACAAATACTTCAAAATACTTTACCCCAATGCATGCGTTCCCCTATCTTTGGTATCTAAAGGGAAATTGCCAGTGCATTATGATGGTCACCAATATGATAAGGCTACTGATATATACAGATATGAAAAACTGTAATTATCTGTTTTGCGTAAAGCTCTGCATGCAGTTGAGTCCATTCCTACTGAGTAAAGAACAGAGAATACATTGAGGAATTAATCATGGAAGGTCATTAATACATCTGAGGTTTGTCGAGGTTTATGGCCCACTACTAACAAATTCAGTACTGCATATGCTAAAGTTTGAAAAGAAGTGTACAGTAAATGCTATAAACACTCAAAGCAGAAATGCTGGAGTACTCTGAAATAAGTTAGCCACTTTTCCCCATTGCAATCAAGAAGTCTCATCAAAATGGTGACCGACTCTGACTTGGAGGAGTTTGAAATTGTTCTGTCTTAAAAGGACAGAATACTAATGCTATAACGTAAAAGACAGAAAACAAAGGGTAATACAAGCATATTGACCGGTACAACTAAGGAGACTCCCCAAGTTATTGTATAAAGATATACAGGGCTTAATGGACAGGGTTTGCATACCATTCACCACTTCATTATCAGTTAGTATTGTATCTATCTATCTTATTTTATTTAACATTTTACTGGAGTAAAGCAACAAACACACTTGACCAGTCTCAGCCCAGGGTTACAATTAGAGATGTCAATGATGCAATTCACATCAGTAAAAGACCATTATCAGCCAATGAAAATGTATAGAGCATAGGCAATTGTAATATCCATTGCTTAGAATAAACCAAGACAAATCCCATTTAGAAAGTGAGGTGTTTGTGAGAGATTTACATCTCTGTGTTGTCTAAGCATGAATGATAGGATTGTTGTGGGGTGTGAAGGATCTTAGAGTTTGAGTAATGGGAAGTTGTGTTAAGGAATGTAAATTGGTGCAGTGGAACATGCCTTATGAAGGAAAGTAAGGATATTATCGGGAGGAGAAAGCAAGAGCGTTGTAGATCAGATTAGGAGAGTTCTTTTGGAGGAATGACTCATTTGGCTGAGGAGGAGTTGGGCCGATAGGCATATTCTAGTTTTGGTAACATGACATGCCTTTTAATTATGGGGAATTCTTTATTGGGCCTAGTATAATGAAGCAATGATCTTTACAATAGAGTTTAGCTTGGCGGGGTGGTGTTAGTGTGTGTGTGGGGAGGCAGAGTGGTTATTGTTTCTGTGGCTGTGAGACAGGTATGATAAATAGTTCAACTGATAGGGGAGAGAAGATCTAGTTTATTGAATGATTCAATATTTGGGATACTAGGCAAGGTCAGTTGTTGAACAGGCAATTGTTTTGCTCTTTCTCATTGGTTTACAGTGGTGTTCATTTTTAATGGAAAGGGGGTAATTAATTTGCTAATCTTACTGATTATTGTTTTAAAGTGTAGTTTTTAATTTTGGTGCTGAGGCCATGGAGGAATATTCAAGTTGGGATAGTAGAATTCCTTCACCAATAGTGGCTGTAGAGTTTGTTAGAAAAGGGAGATATCATTGGCCTAACAGCATTAATCTTTTTCCTTGTGTACACAAAGTGGAGGGAATATTAAGGGAGGGGTTAAGCCAAACATCAAGTTATTTAAAAGAGGTAGGGTAGTCTACTTCGTTTTGTGGTCATAGATATGCAAAGAGTCGTGGGTATGGGGGTGTTTGTCTGTTTGGTGCCAAAATTCATAGTTTTGATATTTTCGAGATGAAGAAACTTTTGCTAGAGAGCCAGTAAATTAGGGTTGGAAATTTGCTCACAGGGCAGATCTTTCAAGAAGTAGCGCTGAGTTGTTTTCATATTTGTGTGTGTGTATATACAATATATATATGTAATATATGTATATACAAATACAGATGTGCTATGGATTTTCTTGTATATGTACAGTATATCTACCTACTTCCATTTCTACTATATGCATCCCCAGCTTTACAAATCTCAATGTCTCCCATCAAAGTAAACCAAACTTGCTGCAAGTTGCAATAAAATAGCCATATTTGCAGCAAATAACCCACTAAAAACCCACCACTGCATAGCCCTTAAAGATTTAGATTGGCTAAAACTCCCCCTCTACGTTATCTACTCACAATTCAAGATAATCCACAACTTAATTCATTTTCCTGAAAAGTACCTGTCATTGAAAATATGATCTAACCATTCTCCAATTATAGACTGCTCGGGTCAAGTAGCAAATCTCTCCTCTCCATGTCCTAAAGATGCAATTTAGCTGGAAGTCTTCTTACTCCCACTAAGGTCACTAAATTTGGAACTCTGTCCTGCTGCAAATAAAACGGATAACACACATACCTTAAAGTTACTATTAAAACAACATCTAAGCAAAAAATATCTCTGCTACTGCTCCGCTCCTGGTTAGAATATATGTTTGGCCTGGTTAGACTATATTTTTGGCCATACCTGCTACCTTTTCTCCAAACACTTTTTTTCCACAGCTTTTCTCCATCTGGCAATAAAGACACTCACTAAACCACATGGAGTAACTGTGTTTACATGAATTATATCAACTACAGGCTCTAACTGACAAGACTCAGTTTCTTCTTCTCTCCAAATAGATCAACCACTATCACTGTGTTCTCTCTGTCAGTGTTTTATCACATTTTCTCCTCATCTATCCAAAGGAACAGTCCATGTAGCTCCATTCATTCTCACTTTCCTGACTACTTTATTTCTCAATCATAAATGAAGTGATACTTTGCTCTACTTCTAACATATCATACTAAAACCTCCACCATTTCTGATATTTCCAAAGTTAAGCTGCATTTTCTTTTCATTATATTAATAGCTAGATATCACAGCTAATATTACATTGTTTGCAATGTTATATCACTTTCTAATGAATTTTCAACCCTGTATACAACTATGTAAGTATGTGCATGCATACTCTGTTTATAAATTATGCTTAAGAATGCCATTGTAAAGCTTTGTTTCTCATGCAAGTACATTTACCTACATTTTTTATTTCTTCTGATATCATGCTACGTCAAAAGTCATATTAAATGTGGAGCTTTCTCCCCAAACATCCAGTAAAAAGGGTTTTTCCAGTTGGACTATTTTGGTAAACAAAAGTAAATAAATATACAAGGGGCTATATTAAATCAGCGAACGCTTAAAAGTGTGAACGCTGATTTATCGACCCCATGTAAGTGAAAGCTTACAATCCCAAACACTTAGAACAACGATTTTTTTCCCCCTCAGGGAAAAGAAATCGTTGTTCCAAAAAAGAAAATAAAAAGAAAACATTACATAAAGTGGGGGGCTCCACACCCCAAACCCTGATGTAGGGGGCTGTGCCCCCCCACATCCCTCTACTTAAATATACCAACTCAGAGATCGCACTACAGTGACAAAAATGGCAAAATAATGAAGGTGGCCAAGCTATTTCTTTCCCAGGGAAAGAATTAGCTTATGTGCCATTTCTCTCTTTCAAGTTCGATCAAGACGCATTCGAAACAATGCGTCTTCGATCATATAATAGGGAACCATATACAAATATTTGTTGGATAGTAGTATAAAGTTGAATTGATATTTAATGTGAAAATACATATTGGAGCTGCAGTAATATCAGTAATTTTATAATGCAACCTAAAAGTGTTGCAAATCCTGTGACAGGTGTGCAGGAATAAAAGAGCAGAGTTGTATGTGTTACCACCATGCCAACAACCTTAGTCTGGGAGGTAGTTATTCAGTTCTTTTCTGCTAGATTTTAAAGCAGATCTAACTATCTTGGACTTGATGTGGCTGGATATAACATTTGGAAACAGAGAAATGGAGAAGTTATAAATTTACAACAAATGTTTCTGTGTTTTGATGAAAAATGTATTGAAACATGCATTTTAGAGGAGCCCTATAGGACTTCCTGGAGTGGTTAGAATGCTCCTATAATGCCTTCTTTAGGTAACTAATTGTAAAACTGAAAAATCATGAGTTGGGTGCAACAGTAGCATTGTTCTCAGGAAATGGTGAGCACTTTCAGTGTTGTATGTTGAAGCATACTTTCAGTTGCCCACTACTTTCTACAGAACCTTCCATATAAACAAAATGGCAGAATTCCTATCTTCCTCACAGGATATCCCTGTGATGAGATTTTTGTACTGATATGCCATAAGTTCCATCTTATTTCCTTCATCTCCCCAACCCTTTTTTATTAACAATACTGAGAGAAGAAATTTAATCTTTCAGCAGCACTGCCTCTTGCAGGAATTTTTCTTAATATTAAATCTGAAATGGTTGATTCATGAAAAAATTAAATTACTGCATTTCAGACAGTGTACTGAAGAATGCATTGGTATATACATTGTTTGCCAAGGTAGTATGAATTTGAAAAACTTATTACATAAAATGAGGAATCTCTCTTGAATGTTCACTTTAAAGCTCATGCTGCATAAAGAGAAAAAAAACTCTATCTTGAATAATTAGCACTTTGGTGCAGTATGATAATTAGCACTTTGGTACAGTATGTCTGTAAAACTTTAAATGTAAGAGAAATTACACAGGATAAAGTACATACAAAAACACATTATTTTTGATTAAAATAAATACAAATTCTGAAGGAAGCAATTCACATGTTAACCATTTGGGTACTATCCCCCCTACATTGAAACTCCCTTGCTAAAAATAACTTTTCAGTCATCTAACCTGGACCAGAACACTTAAAGGTGGAGTTTGTCCATATTCATTAAGGATAGCCACACATCCAGGCTAGTTGCACAGCATAATGCATCAGAGGTTATCCAAGTGCAATAACTTTGGGCAAAACTGCTACAGATCCCCCACCATGCCCCAGGAATCCCACTCCTCTTTTTTTGATATACTGCAAAATATTTGGGTTCAACCAAACACCCTAATAATGGGCAATTTCAACTACCCTACCTTTAACTGTGAAAACTACTCATGTACCAACTCCTTTGCTCAATGCTTTCTGGAATTCATAAATTCCAATGCCCTGGATCAACTTATCCCCACACCCCCACCAGGGGCAACAATATCCTGGAGCTAGTCACTACCAACATGAGTGACCGGTGTTCCACACCTGAAGTCAACTCCTCGTTGGTCAGATCCGCTAGATATCCACATCCCGCCCCCACCCACCATTAAGGAACCCATGGTAAAACATTTCTCCAAAGCCAAGTAGCAAACTTCATGACACCCATGCCAATGGACAATACAGTTATGAATACTAAATCCTACACAAATGCACTCTATAAGCAGTGCATGGATCATGCTATCCCAAACAGAACCAAGACGCTATCCTCCAAAAAAGGAAGCCAATCTGGTGGTTCCCTGCCATAAAACAAACTCCATAACAGAAGGAAGAAACTGTTGCAAAAGAGTAAAATCCCATGAGTGGAGGAGCCTCCCTGGTCAGCCTCAGTAAGAAGCTGATCCCTTTTAAGATCCTGCAAAGCTAGCTATGAAAACAAAATTGCCACTGAATCTAAGGGCAACCACAAAGCATTTTATAGCTATGTCAAGAATCACAATGGCAGCACCCAGATCTGCTCTGTACAACAGCACAAAAATCATAACCAAATGATACTGCCAACATCCTGGCACATAGGTTTAGTGCTAACTTTACCCCCCTCTCTCACCCCCTATAGGGCCCATATCTATACAGGAAGAATGCAGAGTCCCTGTAATCACATCTATGCAGGTAAGGGCTGCACTCTCTAAAACCAAAAACAAAGCATCCATGGGACTGGAATACATCCCAGGCTGCATTTTACACAAACTTCAGAATGAACTGGCTCCCCACCCAAGCACCATGTTCAATCAGTCTCACATCAGCCTTTGTGCCCACTGGCACACAGCAACAGGGGGAGCCACCACTGATCCTGGGAACTATCGCCCTATTAGCCTGACGAGCCTGGTCTGCAAGGCCATGGAATGTATCATCATGGAACTCATAAACAGACATTGGTAATCTACAAACTATGGGCCCCACCCAGTTTGGGTTTGTGAAAGGCAGATCATGCCTTCTGTACCTGATCGACTTCTTTGAGGCATAATTGACTTCTTTGAGTCAGTCACCAAGGCCGTAGATGAGGGTAAGGTGATTCACACAGCCCCCACCAAGCTTTCGACACCATCCCCCATTCAGGAATTATGTCACCAAGATGGGTTGGAACTGGTTCACTGACAGAATCCACACTGTAAAAGTTGCAGACTCCAAACATGACTTCAAACCAGTGAAAAGTGGAGTACCACAGGTTTCAGTCACGGGACTCTCCTGTTTGGTATCTACTTCTCTGAAGTACAGGCTAACACAGAAGGCCTCTGGCTAATGAGGTTCACACATGACTGCAAACTAGGAGCCATAGTAGAGTCCCCAAATGATGTGGACATCCTACAGAAGGGCCTCACCCGAGACAGATGCCTGTTGTCCGAGGCATGGCCTCAAGCTCAATGCTAAACAGTGCATTGTCATCCCCTTTGGTAAAAACTCTGTACCCATGAACTACCACATAAACTGCAATCTACTTAATGCCGAATGTGTGATAAAAGACCTTGGGACCCAGGTGGACAGTAGTCTCTCCTTTAATCACATCACCACAGTAGTCAAGAAATCCTATGTGGCACACCTCATCACAAAAGTGTTCTCATCCATGAAAAAAAGAGGTCATTGTTCACCTCTACTCAGCACTCATTAGACCCATTATATCATCCATGAAAAAAAGAGGTCATTGTTCACCTCTACTCAGCACTCATTAGACCCATTATAGATTACAATGCCCCTTTTGGAATGTACCTCACAAGACCTCACAAGACATGTGCAGCAGCTGGAAAGGCCACAGAAGTACCTAACAAAGAGGATTACTGGCCTCAAAAAGATGCCCTACACTGACCGTCTCCAAATACTACAGCTTTACTCTTTAGCATATCACCTACTCTGAGGAGATCTCTGCCTAACAACCCAGTGCTGTTGGACATGCTACACCTAAATAAATCCTAATCCCTCCAAGCTACATGCTCTAGGGACCTAAACCTTGTCACCACAATAGGAGGTATAGTCCTGTCCCAGAGACTTCCTATACTCTGGAACAAGCTACCATCTATCTATGTCAAGCAAAGTTCCTCATTAGCACTCTTAAAGAAAAATCTTGATGAGTGGATGGGAAATAACTGCACCCCAAGATAAAGTTTTTCATTATAATACCTCAACTGTGTGATGCCAATGGTGATTGGTGGTTAGTGTATAAGTGATGTCCAACATGAAAGGACTTTGGGAGATGCAGGGCTTGATGCAGAAGGATGATAACGAACACTAATACAGTCCAGTAGCAATGATAACAAAGCTATGAGAAAGGAAACAACATGATTGTCATTTAAGCTGTATGAATTGAGGTTAGTGCAAAAAAGAAAGTGTTTTATTTTATATAGAAAGTAGTCAAACTGAACTCTTAAAATAAAAGTTATAAAGAGGTTGAGAGTAAAATACATATATTGACATTGCAACACTGCTTGACATAGGATTTCTGTCATGGTTGTGACACAAGTTTGCTAATTGCTGCTATTTCAACTTGAAAAGGCTGTGGATGCACTTCAGTACAAGAAAGCAGGTCCCATTTTACTTCTGAATCAGCAGGAGTGATGTAATTGCAATGATAAGTAATGCCAAAGCTATAATAAGCTTAAGGTGCAATATAATTGTTTTCAGTGTCACGTGACATCTGGATATGGATCATTAACAAAAGCAGCACAAAATTTGAATTTATACTATTGGCATATATTGCAGAGCTGCCAAGCAGATTATTATATCAAAGCAACAGAGAAATATTCATGTCAGATTGCTCTGGCAGTAACATGCAAGGCATTTATTAGTATACAAAACTTGCTTCAGCAAATAGAATAGAATCTTACACATTTGAAAACATAAGAGACATTTGTGGTTAAAGTTGATGGCTCATAAAAAACATAAATGCATTGCAATTAACAGTTGAGCAAATGAAGCACAGTGACTGATGGTATCTTTTGTAAGCTTAGCACACTGACTGGCTCTTGCTATCACAGTATCTGTTATGTAACACTCTAATGGATCATTAAGTCTTGAACCTGTACATACTTTGGCATTTCTGCTAAGGCCTTTACCAAGAATGTGACATACAGAGAAAGAATAACATGCAAAAATGTAACCTGAAAGCAGATGCTGTCTGAGTGGAAAATGAACACTATGTATTCAAAAGCACACGCTCAAACAGTATAACAGTTTGATGGAACACCTGCTGATGCCCAACAGTCCAGGCAGTAGAAGGTAGACGTAGTATAGCAACAGAATAACTATATCAGCTGGAAGGGCTACTTCAAAATTAAAAATCCATTTAAATACACTGACAAGTGGCATGTTTTCCTGTGGCTTATATTATTCATTTCATACCTTCTGTATCTTTGGCAGTTTAAGACAGCGTTATCCTCCAACTTATTTGCATTTCTATAACCTTTAATTTGTCCAGTAAGCCATATTAGATGAAGAAAACAAAAAAACGTAACAACTGAAAAACAGTAACAACTGAATTAATAGTAAAGGAAATAACTAGGGCATTACAAGCAAGGAGTATCACTCACATGTGAAATGGGAATAAGTGGAAAAGCACAGATTAGAGGAATTATAAGATTTGAAAATAAGAATAAGTTTTTCAGGAGATGCAAAGGAGACCGGAAATGTAGAAATCTATTAATTTTACAAAAGGACTAAAATAAACGGAGAGGTTTAATTTACAGCATTAAAGCAGAGATGATTGATGAAATTATTAAGGATATGTTTGAGTGAAAGTTGTTATTGACAGGAATTGAGGAGAATCTCTGCAGCTCAATTAAAGTCTTCTCTTGTCTCAAAACAGCTGCTGCTTAGGGGCTACAGTCTGCTCCTAAATCAGTTTGTTGAGACAGATAAACTCAAACAATATAATAAAAGGCATACAAAATAAAGTAACTACCTTAGGGGCTACTAAATCTATTTAAGATACACAAGATTCAAATAGTACAAATGGAGGTGCTTCCCAAAATTCTGTATTGTTTTAGGTATCTCTCTAGTCTTTACTAATCAAGAGGATACATTTCTAAAAGTTATAATTTTGTCTGGCATTCTAAGATGCCTAGAGACAGCAGTAAAAAATATTGTATTGACAGATACATTTTTAAGATGTCCATATAAAAGGTTATGCAAGAGAGAATGGCATCTATTAAATGCAAGTGTTAAGCCCCATCATGTTAGGCTCCGGGCAGAGAGATAGACATTTTCAAGGAATGCCCATGCATGTCTGTCTGAGTCTTTCAAAGTGTCAAACCCTGGAGGCCTTAAGACATCATTCAAGTTTTATAATCCCCACCAGGGCTTTTGGAGCATTTTGGAGCATATGTGGCTGACCTAATCAAAAGAGAATATTATATTGTACCAGCTGGATTAAAGGGAATGTGATTTATTAGCTAGATTTAAGGAACAATAAATGAGAATACCTGTCATTAATTATAATGTGGTTAACATTGCTCACCAGCCATAGTGAGTGCCATGTTGGCAATTCCTGCAATTAGTAAACATCTTAAATTGTTGTAAAGGCATTGTAGTTACTAATAGGCATGATGAATTATTTAACTCCTTAATGCAGTTTAGGAATCAAAACATTGTGATGAGTTTCAAGCTTTTCTGTCTATATAAATGCTCATACCTACATTAATTTACTAGTCTGTATTGAAGAGCATTTGGAAGGTATGAGCTGAATATAATATACTGGACTCTTCTTGGAATGATATCTTGAAGGAATGATAGCTTTCATTGCTGGTAGCCTTCATACTTTCTAAAACTATTCACAGCTGATAAATGTATCAAGTTAAGCTCAGCGACAGAGAATAACCATCAAGCCATATGTCACTTTTATGCAAGTCTTAACCTAACCCTCTGTCAGCTGTGAAATGTATACAGACTCCAGTACATATACAAAAATTCTCTGGCTCTATGAAGACCAAATCCCTCATATGAACTATTCCTTCCCCTCACTGTGGATGTTAACTTTCTTGGCATTGGCCTTCCAAATGTCACGTCACTTGTATACATACCTGGTAAAATTGTATCAGCCAGATGTTAAATTCATCCTCGTACAAGCCATTCCACCCATGAAAACCCCCAGAGTATTATTACTGTAAAGCTAACTTGTTATCTACAGAGCTGTTGAACAGGCATGATTTACACATTCCACAGAAGAAACTCATTTATATATCACTGCTGCTTTGCCTCATTCCTCAAGAGTTACATAAATAGAGGATGTTTCCATCTACCAAAAGAACATGATTTCAATAATGCAGCAGTATGACAGAAAGCCAATATATATAAATCCATATAAAAACGAAAAGGCTCTTGACTCTTGGTCAATAAAAAAAAAACATCTCACACTATAAAAGGAACTAATAATTACATTTGGCTGTACCTTTAGAGAATATAAAACCAGCTCTTAAAATTGATTCCAGTACAAAAGATATCCACTGGGTCTAGATACATTTGGAAGCTTAGTACTTTACATTTCTTCAAATTTATTTCCAACAATTTATCCCACAAATTTATTTCCAACAATTTATCCCACACTACCCAAGCAAATGTAATGTCCTTCATGATAAATTTAGCTCCAACATCATGCATCTTCCACACTCATCTACCACTCAATCCCCCATTGTATTATCTGCTATCCCCAGTGATTATGCATTCCATTGGTCTTGATAATATTCCAGGCTCCCCACTTCCAAGAATCAGACACCACAAAGCCAAACATCTCCTGCCCCTATTTAAATGTTTGTCTGTCTACAAGCTGTGAACCTGAAACATGGAAAACAGTAACTGTTGTCCCCTTTAAAAAGGTGGCCAGACAACTGAACACATGAAATATAAGTTTATAAATCTCAGTAGCCACTGACTGTAAAGCTATGGAATGCATTAAAGGCTGGACTGAACAACAACATAAACGACCTCTATGCACTTGAACTCAATCAAATTGGATGTCATGCCTACACAAACTGAACAAGTTTTGTATAAGGTTTTAGACGCTTTAGATGAAGGTAATGCTATTAATACACCTACCTTACCTAAAGTCTGGCACTATTCCTCCCTTTGGTGTTATAAGCAATGTCTCTTGTCTCAGTGGTAGCACTTAAGATCTCTACTGGATAACAGGCTAAACTCACTCAGTTCAAATAAGAGGAAGCTTTAGAAATATTCTAATCATCTTTGTTTTGGGCATCCATGGACCAAGGCTAACCAGATATATGGATGAACGCAGATGGATGTTATAAATTTACAATATGATGCTCAAATTAAACAGGCATAAATTAGAGGCATTCTTGCTTGGTAGTAGGTTCATGTAAAGTTCTAAGAAGTGCAGAAGAGTTATATTAAGCAAAGCGTGAATGCTACTCTTTTGACATATGAAATAGCCTCTGAGACTGTGTAAACATTATCTGTAGATTAAAATGCAAACATTGTTGAAGAAACAGCATATTTAAGTTGGTCAGTTGCATCAGCCACTACAGATTAAAATAAGCATATGATTTTGCAAAGATTCAAAAGTGAAATATGAAAACTGGAAATCAGAAGTAGCAAGGAAGGAAATTTAACAATATTAGTTATGATTGCATATGTATTCAGAGAAATTAGAGGAAGGCATTATATGCTAGTCAAGTTTTATGTAGTAGTTATTGTCACTATTAAGAATACATACATGAATTATTGGAGTTTTAGCTTTATTACAAGGTGTTTTAATATAAATTTGTTAGAGGTCAAATGGGTTAGCAAATATAGGTAATAATTATAATATTTTATCTAGATCAATATGGCTTTAATAGAACTAGTAAGACATGTGTCATCTTATGTCCCTGGAGTAGTCACATTTTTAAGCAAATGTGTTTTGAATTGTTTCCAAAATAGTCTGACATTATTATATCATCTGATTTTCTTTGGAAAGCATTTTCAGTTTGATGGGCCAATCTTAATGAAAGCTATTTTGAAAGGTATCTGTTAAAAAAAATATCCTCAGTTTGTACCAAAGCAGACGTAGGGGCAAATTCACATAAGTACCCAACCTCGGGTAAAGATGAAATATGTAGAACTAAACATTTATGATACTATAATGATATAGAAATAGGATCATGTATACATATTAACTTTAAAAGATGCAAAAAATATACAAAAAATAACATGGCAGACACACATAAAGGTACACACACACTCTTCCCATCTTTGCTTTCATTTTAAAACATTCCATATGCAGCATGATAAAGGTTTTTAGGGGTGTGTATGTAGGGTTAGGTGCAGGTAGGGTGTGTGTAGTATATAGGGTTATATATATATATATATATATATATATATATATATATATATATATATATAGTGTGTTGGTGTCTTTTGGCTTTTCCTGGCGTTTATGTTTTCGGTCTTTTCGGCGAACTCCGTGTCGGGCAAATGATTTCGAGGTTTTAAAGGTGGCTATATATATATATATATATATATATATATATATATATATATATATATATATATATATATATATATATATATATATATATATATATATATATATGTGTGTGTGTGTACACACACATATGCTCCTACATGAGTCTACTTTGAAAGGCCAAATTACACTAGCTAACAATCACTCTTGAACTGAAAGCCAAAACACTGAAAAACAAAACCATATATGTTTTTGCCTGTGGGACAAGTCCTTCTGCACTCCCCAGGTGGTGGTCTGTGCACCCCACAGCCCCTGCTATTTACATGTACCAACTCTGAGATTGCTGTATGATGGGGAAAGGGTAAATTCCTTGATCCCCACTGTGCACAACCTTGCATGGACTTATAACCATCAGAAGAGGTCAAATGACTTTAGTTCACTTCACTACTGCCAGTGTTAAAACACATTAGAAATTACAAACGTTCAATCATATAGGCTACTGTTATACATACATATGCTTGTGGGTGTGTGTGTGGCTTGTGGGTGTGTGTGTGTCTAATATAATGTATCTAGTGCCTTCAACCATTGACAAGTCCATTTGCAAACTGTAAAAAAGCCAGTGCAGCAGCCTTTTTAAGTTCAAGACTGCAGTACAGCTTGCAAACCTTAAACATGTTTAATCTATATTTGTTTTCCGATTGGCAGGAATGGGATCATGTTTGATCAGTCACTTGCTGTTTGATAGAGTTTTGATGCAGCATCACAAACTGTTATGTACAGACAGATGGATAGATATGGCTATACTCACTATGTCTGACATGCAGAGTACCGAACTGCATAGTCTTGAAGAAAAAAATGCTCTTCTTGACCAGCAAAATCCCAAACGCACAATGCTGAATAAAACAGTGTTTAAACCCTGTATAAAATTAATTACAAAAGGCTCTTTTTGACATTAGATTAACTGAAAAATAAAATGAAAAAAA